>NW_007252250.1:274741-287961 GCF_000164805.1 Carlito syrichta | reverse complement strand
CTCGGGCGGGTGGGGAGAGAAGGCCTCCCCAAGGTGACTGATCAGAGACCTGAAGTGAGGGCGTGAGTTGGGGGATGATCTCCGGGGACGGCTGCAGACAGCGGGAACAGCCAGTGCAAAGGCCTGGCGAGTTCCGTAATAGCAGCAAAGGCCCTGAGGTGAGGGGTCGGGAGGGAGCTGACCCAGCTGCAGGGTCTGGCAGATGAGGCCCAACCTCATCAAGAGCAGCTGAGCCGACAGAAGGCTTGGGCAGCGATCCAGGTGGGACCCCACCTCCACGGAGGGTGGCAGTGGTTGAGGGCGCAGCTTTAGCCAGAGGGTGTGGCTTTGGGCCGGGGGCGTGGTATGTTGCTTGGGGGCGTGGCTTGGGGCTTAGGGTGTGGTGTGGTTGGGTGTGGCTTTGGGCTGAGGGTGTGGTGTGGTGGTTGGGGGCGTGGCTTTGGGCTGAGGGCGTGGTGGTGGTTGGGGGTGTGGCTTTGGGCTAAGGGTGTGGTGGTTGGGGGCGTAGCTTTGGGCTGAGGTTGTGGCCTTGGGCGTCACTTGGCGCTTCAGGCTTTGTACAGGGCAGGGCCTGAGACTCTGTGTACGCCTCCTTACCACCTCTGTCCACGGGCTGTGGCGGGTGGGCCGAAAACCACGCATACCAGGCACAGAGGAAACGGGGCGTAGTGCAGGGAGTCAGGGTGTTTTTGTTGTGGGCGGGGGCTGGGCGCTACTGGGGAAGCCCTGGGGCAGCCGGCACAACTGGCTCCCTGAGGCCTGCGGAAGGCCGCCCTGCTTGCTTACCCACACCCCCACTTCCCAGACTCACCCGCGCAGAGAGGCCCCTCTAGTCCGCAGGGTGGCTTCTAACCACTGTGCTCTTTCATTCCGGTTTTGCTTGTTCAGGAGATATCTATGGGGCAGCTGCTATGTGCTAATAAGCGCTGTGTCAGTCTCCAGTGGCAGGAGCAGCGACTGTCACACCTTATTAGTCACCGAATGAGAGTTAAGCCAAAGACACCACTTCCTCTCCCACCCCTTTCCTCTCTCTCTCTCTCTTTCTATATATATATAATGTACACACACACACACACACACACACACACACACACACGTATTTTGAATTGGGGTCTCACTCTGTTGCCCTGGCTGAAGTGTAGTGGTGCGATCACAGGTCACCGCAGCCTCACCCTCCTGAGCTCAGATGATCCTCCTGTCTCAGCCTCCTGAGGAGCTGGGACTACAGGTTCTTGCCACCACATCCAGCTAATTTTTTTGATTTTTTTGTGGAGATGAGGTCTCGCTATACTGCTCACGCTGGTTTCAAACTCGTGGGCTCAAGCAGTCCTTTCACTTCGGCTTCCCAAAGCATGGGACCACAGCCATGAGCCACTGTGCCTGGCCTGTTTTTGTTCCTTTTTAATTTATTTACTCCTTCTCCTATTTTTTTCTTTAATAAAGATGCCCAGTGCTGGTGAAGATGGACTGAGGGGACATGGCTGTTCATGCCACTTATTGTTACTATTATCTGTTGAGGTGACGTTCACATAACATAAAATCTTAAAGTGTGTGATCCCATGGGAGTTAGTACAACCACAGTGTTGTAC
Organism: Carlito syrichta; assembly: GCF_000164805.1. Lineage (NCBI taxonomy): Eukaryota > Metazoa > Chordata > Mammalia > Primates > Tarsiidae > Carlito > Carlito syrichta. The sequence continues at coordinate 286,372 of NW_007252250.1, read as the reverse complement.
AGTGCTGTCTCTATTTCCAGAACGTTTCCATCACTTCCAAAGGAGACCCTGGACCCCTTCAGCAGTCCCTCCCTCTGCCACTGGCAGCACTAAGCAGCTTTCTGCCCCTGGATTTGTCTGTTCTGGATGTTTCTTGTATGAGGTCCTACAGCATGTGGCCCCCTCCCTGAGTGTCGTGCCTTTTTTTTTTTTTTTTTTTTTGATTTGGAGTCTCACTCGGTCGCCCAGACTAGAGTGCAATGGCCGCTTCCAGTCACCGCAACCTCGCCGCTGGGCTCCAGCGATCCTTCCACCTCATCCTTCCGAGTAGCCTGAATTACAGGCATGCGCTACCATGCCCGGCTGATTTTTTTTTTTTTTCTTGTAGAGATGAGGTCTCGCCAAGTTGCCCAGGAGGGTCTCGAACCCGCGGGCTCAGGCAATCCATTCACCTCAGCTTCCCAAAGGCGCAGGATTACAGGCTGAGCCACTGAGCCCGGCTTGTCGTGCCTTTAAGGCTCACCCATGTTGGGGCCCATTTCAGAGTGTTCCCCCTATAGCTAGTACTCCGTTGTGTGACCATACTGGGTTCTGCTGCTCCCTTCAGCCACTAGTGGACGTGTGGACCTCCTGTGCTGTGGCCGTGGGCATGGAAGTATCTGGTCCCTGCTTTCAGCTCTTTTGTGGGTCTCTGCCCGGGCGTGGACTCTCTGGGTCCCAGGAACCCGATGTTTCGCCTTGTGCAAATGCACCCACATTCCAATTATTTACAAAGATGGGTCAGGTGTGGTGGCTCACACCTGTCATCCCAGCACTTTGGGAGGCACAGGTGAGAGAACTGCCTGAGCCCAGAGGTTCGAGACCAGCCTCAGCAACTTGGCAAGACCTCATCTCTATAATAAACCAAAAAATTAGCCAGGTGTGGTGGCACGTGCCTATAGTTCCAGGCTGAGGCAGAAGGATCACTGGAACCCAGCAGGTCAAGGCTGTGGTGGCCATGAGTGTGCCATTGTACTCCACCCTGGGTGACAGAATGAGACTCCGATTCGGAAAAAAAAAAAAAAATTCGGGCTTGTTAACCATGGTCTAGTGGGCAGCTCTCCCCTGGGGGCATGCTGCTTGTCATAAAGACCGAGGGTCAGCACTGACATCTGGTGGGCTGGAGCCCGGGATCCTCACACCTCAGATGCCAACAGAGTGGAGTTGCAGTCCCTGTGGTGTGACCTCTGGTGGGGCATGGAGAAAATTGGGCACAGGGGCAGGTCTGTGGGAGCTGGCCTTCCCCTCCAACCTATCCTGATGTTGTCGTCTTCCAGGGCTGCTGTCACTAAGTGCTACAGACTTCGTGGCTGTAACAGCAGGAATTTATCTCCTCCTGCCTCTGGAGGCTGGAAGTCTGAGGTGCAGACATTGCAGGGTTGGTGTCTCTTGGGGCCTCTCTCCTTAGCTCACAGGTGGCGTCTTCTCTGTGGCCTCGTCCCTATGGGTGACTGTGTCCTAATCTCTTCTTTTCAGGACGCCAGTCAGCTGAGATCAGGTCTCACCCTGGGGACCTCGTTTTACCTTAATCACCCCTCAAGACCCGTCTCCGCACACAGCCTCATCCTGAGGTCCTGGGGGCTGTGATGTCCCCTGTGAATCTGGGGCATGACTCAGTCCCTGACACGGGCCTCTCCTCCCTCTCTGCACAGACTTCTGCCAGCTGTCAGGCATGCATCTGCTGGTGGGCCAGTACCTGGAGGCAGGGGCTGCGGGGTTGCGGTGGCGGGCGGCGCAACTCATCGGCACATGCAGCCAGAACGTGGCGGCCATCCAGGAGCAGGTGCTGGGCCTTGGCGCCCTGCGCAAGCTGCTGCGGCTGCTGGACCGTGACTCCTGCGACACGGTGCGCGTCAAGGCGCTCTTCGCCATCTCCTGTGAGTGTCCGGGGTGGCGCCAGGGGCTGGGGATGCTTGGAGGAGGGCCCAGGCCAAGACCCCAGCTAGCCAGACTGAGGGACATGCCACACAGGAACCTTGGGAGTCGAAGCTGCCCTGGGCTGGCTTGGGCGCTTAGCGCTGCTGGTGTGTGGGGCGGTTCACCCTTTGTCAGGGCACGGTGGGACCCTGAGCAGTGTCTAGTGGGCAGCCTTCCCACAGTGGAGATACACTTGCACCCCAGCTCAGATAGCCACAGCTGCCTCCAGGCCTCATGAGAACCCTTCAATCGAGAACCCTTGCTGTACACAGGTCCTTTTTTTTTTTGAAAAAAGTATTTTTGAGTTGGGTCTTACTCTGTTACCCAGGCTGGAGTGCAGTGGCACAATCATGGCTCATTGTAGCCTCAAATTCCTGGGTTCAAGCAGTCCTCCTGCCTCAGCCTCCCAAGTAGCTGGGACTGCAGGCACATGCCACCACTCCTGGCTGATTTTTATTTTTATTTTTTTGTAAAGACGAAATCTCACTATGTTGCCCAGGCTGGTCTCCAACTCCTGGGCTCAAGCAGTCCTCCTGCCCCGGCCTCCCAGAGTGCTGGACTTACAGGCATGAGCCACCACACCCAGCCCACAATTCTTTTTATTCTATGGCCCTGTGAAGTAAGGACAGTTCTCATCCTTGTTTGAAACGGAGCTGTGGACAGAGGGATTTGGCCAGGGTTGTGCAGCATCGAGGGGCAGAGCTGGCTCGGACTCCTACCTATGCTGCCTCTCAGGAGACAGGTGCCAAGTTGTGGGGAGGACAGACAGAAGCCACTTGTCTCTGGGGTGCTCTCTGTGCCAGACGTTAACTGGTTCAGTCCTCGTGCACACCCTTGAGGTAGGACCGACTGTGTCTCCTCTGCATAGGAGGGATTGGGCTGGGGCCCAGTGAGGACACACAGAGCCCGGGCTCGAGCCTGGTGGTGTTCTTCCCCGTGGTTCAGATGTTCATCTGTGCGAGGGCTACGCGTGGACACCGTTGGACGGTTTCCCTTTTGCTTAAGCAGCTTTATTTAGACATAGTTCACCCACACAATCCGTCCTTCTACCATGTGCCACTTAGTACTTTCTAGTATATTTCCAGGGTTGTGCAGGTACTGCCACTGCGTGACTTCAGAACATTTCCTTCTTTGCCCAGACCCGAAGCCCCTCACCCCTAGCCAGTCCCCTTAGCCCTCCCTCCTGGTGCCTGCTGCCCTGTCTCTGAGGCCTTCCCTGTCCTGGACGGCCATGCCGATGGAGCTGTGCCCAGTACCCTTTTGTCTCTGGCTCCTTTCACTTAGCATAAAGTCCATGCATGTTGTTGCAAGTGTCAGTCTTCATCATTCTTTTCTGAATTGGGGTCTCACTCTGTCGCCTGAGTTGGAGTGCAGTGACATTGCCATAGCTCACCACAACCTTGACCTCCTGGGCTGTTGATCCTTCCAGCTCAGCCCCCCAGGTAGCTGGGACTACAGGTGCATGCCACCATGACTAGCTAGTTTTTTTCGTAGGGATAGACAAGGTCTCGCCAAGTTGCCCAGGCTGGTCTCAAACTCCTGAGCAGAAGCAGACCTCTCGTCTGGGCCTCCTAAAGTGCAGGGATTGCAGGTGTGAGCCACGACACCTGGCTCATTCCTCTTTATGGCGGAAAATACCCCATCGTGTGGATGGGCCACATTATGTCTGTGCATCCATCTGCAGATGGCCATCTGGCTGCTCTGTCTCTGGGCTCCCGTGCTGTGGGAACACGGCTGTGTGGGGCTCTGTGTGGATGCTTGTTCTCCTTATTCTCATTTCTCCTGGGCACATTCCCAGGAGTGAGCTACTGGGTCACGTGGACACTCTCTGTTGATCTCTTCGAGCTTGGCTGTTTCTCAGCCCCAGAAGTCGTGGGGTCGATGAGATGGGGGAGGAGAGGGGTCCCAACACCCCTCCCCTACCTCGTGCCTCCCAAGCTCTGGTCTTCCAGCATCCTATTCCCATGAGAAGGACAGATGGTGCCGTGGGGCACAGAGGCCTGGAGAGAAGCACGGAGGGCTTGGCTGGGAGGAGGCTTTGGAAGAAGGAAGCAGCCTAGCAGGGAAGGGAGGGCGTCCTGGAGAAGGAAGCGTTCAGACTGCCCCTCCCAAACTAGGGAGAAGAAGGTAGACAGACAGGGGCGGCTCTGCCCCAGAGGGCAAGGAGGGGGTGTGGTGTGGGGCCCCAGGGCCAGGCAGGGGTGGGGGGTGGGAGGGACAGCAGGACTTTCTTTTGCTAGCTGGCATTTCAAAAGAAGTCACTGAACTTTTAAAATCTATGAGACAGTCACATCATTGACAGTTTGACAGGTGCAAGAGAGTACTCAATGGAAAGCCTGTCCCCAACCACTGGTCCCATTAGAGCAAACCACTGTGAGACCAGCGTCTGCTTCCAGAGGTCTTAATAAATCTGTAAGCAAGTGTGTGTGGTTGTATATGCTTAGTGTGTGTGTGTGTGTGTGTGTGTGTGTGTGTGTGTGTGTGTGTGTGTCTGTTCAGTTGCCACTGGGTGAATCTGTGCTGGGGGCCCTCTGCAGAGCACAGCCCCTCACTCTGGCCACCCAAGGCAGTATTGTGGTGTCTCTGCACTCTCCGCCTCCCCCAGGAAGGCACAGCCTCCCTCCCCTTCAGAGTGGCCCTTTGTTTCCACAGAGAGAGGACTTCTAGGGGTCAGAGGGCAGTGGGGCGGGAGGCCATGGGGGGCGGTCCACACTTTGTGCTTTTAGAGCAGTTTTAGGTTCACAGCAACATGGAGAGGGAGGTCAGGAGGTTCCTATTACTCCTGCTCTCCATGAGTACAACCCCCATCCACGTCCACGAGCCTGTGTGGCCACGTCTCATCACCCGCAGTCTGTGGTGTCCATCAGGACTCACTTGTGGTGTCCTGTGGGTCTGAACAGGTGTGTGGTGACCAGCATCCATCGTGACAGCCCCCCACCCAGTGGTCTCCCAGCCCTGGATTCCTCGTGCCATGCCCGTTCATCCCGGCCGGCTCCTGTCCTGCTCTCCTGGCAGTCTCCATATTTTGCCTTTTCTGGAATGTCGTTTGATCGGGCTCTGCATCTGCCGGCTGTTCAGATTGGCGCCTTTCACTTTGTCATATGCATTTACGGTTCCTCTGTGTCTTTTCTGGGCTTGACAGCTCATTTCTTTTTAGCGCTGAATAAGCGTAACTTTTTAAGGAAGCTGTGTGGGCCGCCAGAATGGCTTTGGCGTTCTCGCTGAAGGCGACAGCAGCTATGCTGTGACCCCCCCATACTGCCGCAGAGGAAAGAGGGCACATGCGGTGGGGGGCACAGGAGGGAGGAGGGAGGTTATGGGAATAACTGGGCAAGAGGCAAGGGCCGAGTGGGGAGCAGGGCAGTGCCCCAAACGGGGCGGCCGTGTCCTCCAGGGGACGCAGGGTGAATGCTTGGAAATGCTTTTGGCTGTCACAGCTGGGAGGGAGGAGGTCCTGGCAGGGAGTGGGCAGGGGCCAGGGATGCGGCCTGCCACCACAGTGTGCAGGTAGCCCCAACACAGAGGGACCTGGCCCGAGTGCCAACTGCGCCCAGGAGAAGCAGCCAGGCGGCTGCGGTGCATCTGAAGGTGGGCCAGCAGGCCGTGCTTCCTGGCTGAATGTGGGGGTCTTCACAGCTTCCACTCCCCCCAGGCCCATTCTTTTTTCTTTTGAAATGAAATAACATTTTATTTAACCCAATATATTCAAACGATTAGAATTCCAACATGAGATTAATACAGAACATTAATGAGATTCTTTGTCTTTTTGTCATGCTAACTCTTCAAGACCTGGTGTGTATTTTACAAATAAAGCACACCTCAACTCAGTTGCTGAGTTCTCAGCAGGGGGCGTGAAATAGCATCAGATCCAAGCAACTTTTTTTGGATCCAAGCAAAAAGGTTGCATTTAGGCTGGACGTAGGGGCTCACACCTGTAATTCTAGCACTTTGGGAGGCCAAAGTGAGAGGATTGCTTGAGCCCAGGAGGTCGAGGCTGCAGTGAGCTACAATCACACCACTGTGCTGAGTGACAGAGCAAGACCCTATCTCAAAAAAACAACAACCCCCCCCCATAATTAATTATGTTTAAGGGAAAATATTTTACACATCTGCTGTTTTACTTTAAGTTTATATGAGTTGAACTTGGATGAAATGAACAACTCAATTTCTCAGTTGCCCTGGCCACATGCCAGATACTTAGTAGTAGCCACAAACTACTAGTGGCTCCTGTCCTTCCTTGGCAGTGCAGGCCTCAGCCTCCCCAGGAGCTGGCCACTCACTAAAGGGGCACTCATAGGCTGGTCCTTGTCCTGCGTGGAGGCCTTCCAGAGTCTCATCTCCTTCAGGATGAAGGGCCTGCATGCTCTGTAGCTTGGGGGCCTCAGTTTCCTCATCTGTAAAATAAGAGTCTGAGTGCACCCACCTGTAGGACAGTTGGGAGGTGTAAAAAGAGATAATGCCACCCGGCTCTGTGGCTCAGCCTGTCATCCCAGCACTTTGGGAGGCTGAGGCTAGTGGATTGCCTGAACCCGTGGGTTCGAGACAAGCCTGGGCGACTTGGCGAGACCTCGTCTCCACAATACATAAAAATTAGCAAGGCATGGTAGCATGTGCCTGTAGTTCCGGCTACTTGGAAGGCTGAGGCGGAAGGATTGCTGGAGCCCAGCAGGCTGACGCTGGGATGGTTGTGAGCATGCCACTGTACCCCAGCCTGGGCGATGGAGTGAGACTCCAACTCAGAAAAAAAAAGAAGATAATGCTTCCATCAACTGATGAATGGAAAGACAAAATGTGTGTAACCATGCAGTGGAATATTTTTCAGCCATGAACAGGAATGAAGCACCAACATAATTTGCAACACGAATGGACCTTGAAAATATGCTGAGCAAAAGAAACCAGACACAGAAGGTCACATATTGTGTAAATCCACTTATATGAAATGTCCAGGACAGGCAAATCCATAGAGACAGACATTAGATTCATGGTTGAAGGGATTGGGGAAACTAGGAGTGATTGCTAATAGATACAGGGTTTCTTTTGGGGGTGATGAAAGTGTTCTGGAGTTGCTAGTGGTGATGGTTGCACAACCTTGTGAATGTTTTAAAGATCACAGAGTTGTACACTTTAAAAGGGTGAACTGTGTGGATTGTGAATTATGTCTCAAAAACATACGTCAAAAAAGTTAACGCCTGCATAGTGCAGGCTCATCGCCATGGAAGGCGATGATGGTGGTGGTGGTAGGATGGTGATAGTGGTGAGGATGATGATGGTTATGATAATGGTAGTGATGGTGATGGTGACACAAGACCCTGCCTTCCCCTCCAGGCCTTGTCCGAGAGCAAGAGGCTGGGCTGCTGCAGTTCCTCCGCCTGGATGGCTTCTCTGTGTTGATGCGGGCCATGCAACAGCAGGTGCAGAAGCTCAAGGTCAAGTCGGCATTCCTGTTGCAGAACCTGCTGGTGGGCCACCCCGAGCACAAAGGTGGGGGGTGGCCCCTGAGAGGGGGCAGACGTGGGGGGAGCAGATGCCCTGGGGATGGTGCAGGTGTGGGGGAAGGGGAGGAACAGACACCCAGGGAGGGACCAGGCATAGCAGACCGGTAGGGCTGCCCGCTGACCTTGCAGCCCCTCCCCCAGGGACCCTGTGCTCCATGGGGATGGTCCAGCAGCTGGTGGCCCTCGTGCGGACGGAACACAGCCCCTTCCACGAGCACGTACTTGGAGCCCTGTGCAGGTGCGCTAGGGCCCTTTGGGGGCGGGGTGGGAGTGGGATCCCCTGGGCAGGGGTGGCTCAGGAATTTGCCCACCAGCCTCCTCCTCCCTAGTGGCCCTTCCCCGTGGGCATCAAGGGTTTGGGTCAGAGAGGAGGAGGAATCAGGGAGCCTCAGTTTCCTCCCCTCTGGGGTCTGATGCTGAGGCCTTGTGGGTAGAAGAGAGGCTTTCTTACCCCCCACGCCCCCACACACAGTGCAGGTGGGTCAGTGTCTAAGCAAATGACGGGGTGAAGCCACCTGGGAGTGGGCTCTGAATCACCTGTGCCTGGAACTGCACCGTCCTCCCTGGCTGATGCAAGGTCCGACTTGCAGATAGGGAAACCAAGACGGGGGTGGGGGGAGGGCAGCGATGTGCCAGGCTCTCTGGGAGCAGTGGGGAGTGGGCAGCGCTGCTTGTCGAGAGAGGTCATAAGGGCTCCTCTCATGTTCCCACAGCCTGGTGACAGACTTCCCGCAGGGCGTGCGCGAGTGCCGGGAGCCCCAGCTGGGCCTGGAGGAGCTGCTCCGCCACCGCTGCCAGCTACTGCAGCAGCACGAGGAGTACCAGGTGCTGGGGGGGCCGGGGGAGGGGGAAGCTGCATGGTGGGGGCTGAGGAGGTACCAGCCAGCCTGTCCTCGCCCTCAGGGGCCCCAGGGTCTGCTGGCTCAGGCTCTCCTTACATTCTCTCTTTTTAAAAATCTTTTTTCTTTTCTTTTTTTTTTTTTTTGAGTCGGGTCTCCCTCCAGGCTGGAATGCAGTAGCGTGATCATGGCTCACTGCAGCCTCGACCTCCTGGGCTTAGGCAATCCTCCTGCCTCAGCCTCCTGAGGGCTGGGACTACAGGCACATGCCACCATGTTCAGCTAATTTTTGTAGTTTTTGTAGAAATGAGGTCTTGCTATGTTGCCCAGGCTGATCTCGAACTCCTGAGCTCAAGCTATTCTCCAGCCTCAGTCTCCCAGAGTGCTGGGATGGCAGATGTGAATCCCTGTGCCTGGCTGCCTGCTCTCTCTCTTTTTATTGAGTTGGAGTCTCACTCCGTCACCCAGGATGAAGTGCAGTGGCATGCTCATGGCTATCCCAGCATCGACCTGCTGGGCTCCGACAATCCTTCCACCTCAGCCTTCCAAGCAGTTGGAACTATAGGCACACACTACCGCACCCAGCTAATTTTCAATTTATTGTAGAGACGAAGTCTTGCCAAGTTGCCCAGGCTGGTCTCGAACGCGTGGGCTCAGGCAGTCCACTCTCCTCAGCCTCCCAAAGTGCTGGGATTACAGGCTGAGCCACTGAGCCTGGCCTGCCTTCTCTCTTTTTTTCTGTGCGTTTCACTCCTCTCCATTTAGCAAACAGTGATGTCATCCTTCCTGTTCCCTGTGCTGTGTCTGTCAGGGGAGAAGACAGGGAAAGGGAGAGCTTAGAGGTTCTCAAGGGTTGATGAAGTTATCTAAATGTTATCTACGTGACCTGATGTCATTATTTAGCTCCTGTCACTCACATCAGAAGGATTACGCATTTCAATTGATAAGAAATAACAAGTAAATGGCAAATAACCAATTATTTAATTAGATAAGTAGCAAGTGATACATAACACCATTAGCTATTTAATTAAATATGTAAGTGACACATAAGTGATAATACATTAGGTAATAAAACATGTAAGTCAAAAATAAATGCTCAATCACAACTAATGAGATATTCAGATAGCTCAGTTAATTGCTTGTGAGGTAACAGATTCATTCTTGGAAGTTCCAACTACCCAGACGCTGGTGCCCACCCTCCTGGGACGTCCCTTGTATTGAGTTCATTCCTCTGTGGATGCCATCAAGTGTTTACGGAGGGGCGCTGGGTGGTGGGTGCAGGGGTGACGAGGAGAGAACAGATAGCTGTCCCCAGCTGCTGACCTGCTGCCCTTATCACTGGAACCCACAGACATAAGTGTCTGCAGTCTATGGGCAGGGGAAGTCAGGATCAGCCTGAGCTGGGGCTTCAGCCACAGAGCGTGTGGGTGTTTTGTGGTTTCAGGCTGGAGTGTGTTGGTCATGTTCATCTTCCAGGCATCCCCTGAGCCTCTGGTGTGCCAGACCCTAGGCCAGGCAATGTGGGGCTCACCCTTGAGGCCTGCCTTGTCCCTGCCCTGGAGGTGTTCAGGGGCCAATAGTAGTGGCCTCGTGTAACCTAACCAGCACTCTTTTATCTTTCTTTAAAAAAAACAATTTTTATCTACTTTATTGAGGTATAATTGTCATATAATAAACTGTACATATTGTAGCTGGGTGTGGTGGCATGCACTTGTATTCCCAGCTACTCAGGAAGCTGAGGCAGGAAGAGCACTTGAGCCAAGGAGTTTGAGAGCAGCCTGGGCCACAGAGCAGGAGACTGTTTCAAAGAAAAAACATATTTTGGGAAGCCGAGGCAAGAGGATTGCCTGAGTCCAGGGGTTTGAGACCAGCCTGAGCAACTTGGCGAGACCTCGTCTCTACAATAAATTAAAAAATAAGCTGGGTATGGTGACAAACGCCTGTAGTTCCAGCTACTTGGAAGGCTGAGGTGGAAGGATCAACAGCCCAGCAGGTCGAGGCTGTGGTGGCCGTGAGCATGCCACTACACTCCTGCCTGGGTGATAGAGACTCCAACTCAAAAGAAAAAAAAAAGAAAAAAACCCAAAATCTACCTGCACACATTGAACATGTACAATGTGAGAAGTTTTGACATATATGTAAACCTGTGAGATATTCATTCTCTATCCCTCCATTTGTCAGGTGGTGGCTCACCCTCTTGCCAGGCCCCGACTTGGGTACTGGGGATTCTGTACTTTGGGAACAAAGACAGATACAGTCTAGGCTCTTGTGGCACTCATGGGGTGAAAGCTAAACATATGCAGATAAGCAGACACATACATGGTGGGTACTTGTATGCATACGTAACGTAATTTAGTATATAAATTATATAATGTCAGAGAGTCAGCTACAGCAAGGAAAAATCAAACTGCTAAGGGGATAGAGAATGCTGAGGGTTATTATTTCAGGTAGGGTAATATATTAGTGTCCTGTGGCTGCCGTAATAAAGTGAGTGTCTTAAAACTTTATCATCTCACAGCTCTGGAGATTAGAAGTCCCAAATCCAGGTGTCTGCAGGGTCCTGCTTTCTCTGAGACTCTGGTAGAATCCTCGCTTGTCTCTTCCAGGTTCTGGCGGTTCTGGCAAGCCGTGGCTTTCCTTGGCTTGTCAACTAGCACTGCAGTCTCTGCCTCTGTTTTCATGTGGCCCTCCCCCTCATATGTGTTTGTGTCTGTGTCTTGGAAATCTTTTCAGATAGGAAAAGTTGGTCCACCTGAATTTCAATGTAATTTAATAATCCACTTGCGCCGTACTCCCGAAGATGACTATATCATGATTTAGCCAAGCCTTTTTGGGCATTTCTGTGGGCATGGGACAGAGTTTAATTTTACTAATGCTTCTTGAATAGGTCCCATAGTCACATGGTTCAAAATCCAAGCTTCACAGGATACAGTCTTCTACCCTGTCCCCAACTGCCCAGTCCCTCACATGTCCTTCCTGAATTATCAGGTGAATGTATAAGCAAAGGTGCGTAGAAAGTCTTCCTTTCCTCTATTTTGTGCATAGTCAGCCTGTCATGACCGCTGTCCTGCCCCTTGCCTTATTGTCTTTATAACATCTCCCAGAGTGTATTGCATATCTGCACCTATGGCTCTTGCATTTTTTTTTTTAATTTTTAGTTTATTAAGCTGGTCGTGAAAAATCCAAACAATGGCCACAGATACCGTCACTGCATCATCTTTAGTCCTTTGCCTTTTTGCCAGCACCAACACTGGCCTTTGCAGTCCCCCTGACTTTCTTCATTCTGTTCTTGCGTTCCTTTTGCTGCTTCCTTGAGGTCTTTTTTTTTTTTTTTTTTTTTTTTTTTTGGGTTGGGGTCTCCC
>NW_007252250.1:270188-274699 GCF_000164805.1 Carlito syrichta | reverse complement strand
TCAGCCCTCCGAGTAGCCGGAATTACAGGCATGCTCTACCACGCCCAGCTGATTTTTAGATTTATTGTAGAGATGAGCTCTCGCCAAGTTGCCCAGGTGGGTCTCGAACCCGCGGCCTCAGGCAATCCACTCACCTCAGCCTCCCAAGGCGCGGGATTACAGGCTGAGCCACCGAGCCTGGCTCTTGAGGTCTTTTTCTTCTCATACAGGTCATGTCTTGCAAGTCTATGTTTGGGTTCATTTTTCTTTGCATAATCCAAGGAATCATAAATCATGCCAAAGCCAGTTGTCTTGCTACCACCAAAATGAGTTCTGAATCCAAATACAAAGATGACATCTGGTGTCGTCTTGTACATTTTGGCTAGTTTTTCCTGAATTTCTGTCTTAGGTACTGTTGCCTTCCTGGGGTGAAGGACATCGATGACCATTTGTTTCCATTGAAGCAGACGGTTGGTCATGAATTTTCTAGTCCGAATACTTACTGTGTCGTTCATGATGGCTGTCGATCCTCAGGCAGTCAGGGAGGAAAAGACGGCTCTTGCATTTTATAGGTGCACGATGTGTATAGTCTGTTTTTTGTAACATGGACACTCAGGTTGTTTCCACTCTTGCTACTACAAACACTGCTTTAAAAAAAATCTCCCTTTATATGTGTTATTTCACATGTGTGTCTGAAGAGCAGTTTCTAGAAGGGAAGTGGCAGGCATGTTAAAAGTGAAGGTTAAAGAGTTTTGTTTTGTTTTTGTTTTTTTGTTGAGTTGGAGTCTCACTCCGTCCTCCAGACTGGAGTGCAGTGGCCGCTCCCGGCCACCGCAGCCTCGACCTGCTGTGCTCCCGCAATCCTTCCGCTTCAGCCTTCCAAGTGGCTGGAACTATAGGCACGTCCTAACACACCCAGCTAATTTTTTTTTAATTTATTGTAGAGATGAAGTCTTACCAAGTTGCCCAGGCGGGTCTCGAACCCGCGGGCTCAGGCAATCCACTCACCTCAGCCTCCCAAGGCACGGGATTACAGGCTGAGCCACCGAGCCCAGCTAGGTTAAAGAGTTAAGGGTCATCTCGTTAGCGAGCACCAAGCTGCTCTTCAGAGATTCACCCATTTGACACTCTCCATCCACGAGGGTGCCTAACTCCCCAAATCCTGACCAGGACAAGGTGGCTTCCATCTGTCTGACCTCTTTTCAGGCTGACTGGGGAGAAGTAGTACTCCAGTCCAGTGTCCTGTCTTCCGTGAGTGGAGTTCGGCTCTTTCCTTTCTTGTGAACTGTTTGGTCATATCCTTTGCCCATTTATCTATTGGGTGATGGGTTTTGCAACTGATTTTTTTTAAAGTTCTATAAGTATTAATTATGTAACCATTTGTGATATGAATCACAAATATTTTACTTCCAACTTATTTTCCTTTCTTTTTTTTTGCCATGGAGGTATCTTTTATGTTTATGTGATTCAACCTTTTAGTGTTTCTTTCTTGGTTTCTGGGGTTTGTATCTGTGGAAGGGATTTTGAACAAGGAATGACAAGGTTCAGTATTTGGAAGTTAGAGCCCAAGGCCCAGGCGGGCTGATGTGAGGACAGTCCAATAGGGTGAGACGGGCTGGGAGACCCCAGGTTCTAGTTGAGTAGGTCAGACACCAGTGGAAGAGAAACAGTCTGGGATCTGAGCAGTGGTCGGAGAAGCCTAGGTGCCCTGGGGGTGCGGTGGGGGGAGAGGTGAGCAGTGGCCAGGAGGGAAGAGGAGCCACCCCAAAGAGTGCTGGAGGCGGGGTCCCGCCTCTGCACTCAAGGCTCCTGCTCTTGCCCCCCTCCCCAACCAGGAGGAGCTGGAGTTCTGTGAAAAGCTGCTACAGACCTGTTTCTCCAGCCCGACGGACGACAGCATGGACCGGTGAAGCCGGGTGCCTCCTCACCCCCTTTCCGTAGGAACCCTAGGTCTCCCGCCTCCCTCCCCGCCCACGAGGCCCTCTCCCAAGGGATCGCAGGGCCTTGTCGGGTCTAGACCCGGGGTGTGCCAGCCGTCTCTGCGCAGCTCCCTGGAGGGGGTGCCGAGCAAGGTAGCAGCTCCTCCGACCCCACCTGCCATGCTCACTCTCATCCCCTTCTCTTGTCCACACTGCTCTTCTAATAAAGGTGTTTCTCCCCTTCCTCTTCCTCCTTCACTGCTGCCTTTGTCGCCTCTGGAGGGTACATGGGGGAGGGAAGGAGGGGCACGAACTTGGGGGACTGGGGAGCCCCTGGAGGAATAATAAAAGTGCTGCTCTTTATCATCCACAGAGCCGTCGTGTCCTTTCATGTTCCCAGTCTTTCTTGAGCAGGAGCGCGAGGGACATCTGTGTTTTGGCGACCTGACATCCCCGAACTCCAAGTCTGAGGAATTCCCCCTCATTAGACATCCAACTCTCCCCAAGGGAGAAGCCACTTTCTTTCCCAGCGTCCTTTGCAGTAGGGTAGCCGTGTGACCTCGGCTCCACCAATCAGGAGCCTCCGTGGGATCTGGCCCCTCTGCCAATCAGAGCCCGCTGGGGTGGCACCCCACCAATCAGAACCCACCCGTGGTCACACCGACCTAGCTGGGTGGCGACCCTGCCCAGGGTCCCAGCCGGTTAGGGTGGGAGCGGGTGAGTAGAGGTCTGGTGGCCCGTCTGAGCCGGCCCGTGACAGAGGCAGCGCTGTGTCCCGGGAGCAGGCCCGTGGGTGGGTGTGGGTTTCATCTCCGAGGACACAGGGCCAAGCGCGTTCTCGTGAGATTTGCGGGGTGTTCGAGGGGCTGCTCCACCTCCGTTCATATGGTCCTTCTCTGTTTGGCTGAAGGACATTTGTCACTTGCAGCCAAGAGCTCTGGCTGATGCCGCTTTTCAAGAGAGGAAGCTGAGATCGGATGGTCAATCCGCTGGCCTGGTTCGCACAGCCAGGATGCAAACCTGGGCGAATTCCTCTTCTTCCTGTCCGGGTTTCCTAGCCCTGTTTGACACCAGACTCATACCTCTTGTGCGGCTCGTACCTGTACATCTGGGGTTTTTGAGTCGATTTGGGTTTTGAGTCGATTAGGAAGCACCCTTCTTCCTAAATTCAGGCTAAACTGAGAGGTAGCTGTGGGATCTGAACTGGAGAGTAAAAAAAAAATCACCTGGGCTGGGGGCGGTGGCTCACGCCTATAATCCCAGCACTGTGGGAGGCCGAGGTGAGAGGATTGCCTGAACCCACGGGTTCGAGACCAGCCTGGGCAACTTGGCGAGACCTCATCTCTACAATCAATCAAAAAATTAGCTGGGCATGTTGGCCCATGCCTGTGGTTCCAGCTACTTGGTAGGCTGAAGTGGAAGGATCGATGAGTCCAGCAGTTCGAGGCTGTGGTGGCCGTGAGTGTGCCACTGCCCTCCAGCCTGGGCAACAGAGTGAGACTCCGACTCAAAAAAAAAAAAAAATCACCTTTATCATAATCACCTGTTACAGCTGACAGAGAACGTGGTTGCGTTCTTGCTACTGCTTCACCAGCATTTGACACCTTGCCTGTTCCCCAGCTGTGGGTGAGCCAGGTCTTCTCTTGGGTGGAGGGAGCAGGCCAGAGCACAGGCATGCTGTGGGCAAGCAGGCCCCAAGGACAGGGAGTGCTGAAGAACTGCACTCTAGTGGCCATCCAACCAGGTAAAGTGTCCTCAGCCCCGGAAGTGGAGAGGCCAGGAGAGAGATACCAATTACGAGTTGCTTCCGGTGGAAACGTGAGCAATGGGGAATGAGTGTTGTCACCATACACCTGAAGAAGTTCCAGTTCTGATGCAGACAATGGTGTCTATCTATGCTGCTGACAGCCGCCATCCAGACTCCGAAAGCCCCTGCAGCTTCTTGCTTTCTCAGGTTCCCTTTGGTGATTGAATATGGCACGTCTCTACCCCTCGGTTCCTGAACCTCCGTGTTAAAAGTGTAGCAACTCTACCACTATGTTGTGGGGAAAAACAAGGAAGCCAAATGTTGGGCAAAGACGAAAGATCCCTACGGAAGAAAAGGCAGAGGAAACACCTCTCTGGGATGGTTCATTTTGGGTGTCAGCTGGGCAAAGGGATGCCCAGATCGGTGGGACAAGACTTTCTGAGTGCGTCTATGAGGGCATTTACTGGAAGAGATGATCATTTGAGTCAAGATACTGAGCAAAGATGATCTTCTCTCCACCAACGTGGGCAGACATTGTCTAATCCACTGAGGGTCAGAATAGAGCAAAAAAGGTGGAGGAGGGGTGCTTTACTCTATTTACTCTCTCTTCTGAGCAAGGATATCATCTTCCAGCCTCAGACATCAGGGCTCTTGATTCTTGGTCCTTTGGGCTCAAGTTGACACGGCTGCCCTTTGGGCCTGAACAGGAACTAGGCTTCTATTTTGCAGACAGCAGCTCGTAGACTTTCGGCCTTCGTAATCACATGAGCTAGTCCCTCACAATACATCTTTTTATATATCTACATGTATCTTTTTTTTTTGAGTTGGACTCTCACTCTGTCACCCAGACTGGAGTGCAGTGGCTG
>NW_007252250.1:266371-269656 GCF_000164805.1 Carlito syrichta | reverse complement strand
ATCCACTCACCTCAGCCTCCCAAAGGCGTGGGACTACAGGCTGAGCCACTGAGCCCAGCTTTACGTGTATCTTATTGGTTCTGTTCCTCTAGAGAACCCTAACAGCATACACTCACAGCTGTTTTAAGCTGTATAAAAATAGGAAACAAAGTTGGGCGCCGTGGCTCATGCCTGTAATCCCAGCACTTTGGGAGGCCGAGAAGAGGGGACTGCCTGAGTCCAGGGGTTCAAGACCAGCCTGGGCAACTTGACAAAACCTTGTCTCTACAAAAATCAAAAAATTAACTGGGTGTGGTAGCATGCACCTGTGGTTCCAGATACTTCGAATGCTAGATGGAAGGATCGCCTGAGCCCAGTAGGCTGAAGCTGTGGTGGCTGTGAGCGTGCCACTACACTCCAGCCTGGGTGACAGAGTGAGACTCTGACTAAAAAAAAAAAGGAAATTGGGTCCACTTTAAAACAAAATCTCAAAGATGAAAAGAGAAGGTTGGCAGACCCAAAGAAACAAACTCAGGACTGAGGTAAACTAGACTGTGCAGCAAATATTCCCTTCCTTTCATTCCATCTCTGTGAGAGAAAGACGAAGTCCGACAAATTTGGTTCGCGAACCATCATGGCTTTATATCTCATTGCTATCACTACAGTCACCCTCAAAGTACTTCCCTTGGGAAGCTCTGCACCGATGCCAGCACCTAGTCCACCCATTAAAGCAATTTTGGACCTCTTTTTCTGGAATGGTCAACAGAGCTGTCATCGTATTGCACTTCATGCCCTGAATACCATCAAAATGTCTTCCTTTCAATATTTCCTTTATTTTAGGGTAAAGAAAAAAGTCATTGAGGGCTAGATCAGGTGAGTAGGTAGGGTGTTACAATTGTTATTTCTTTTTCTTTTTCTTTTTTTTTAGTTGGAATCTCACTCTGTCGCCCAGACTGGAGTGCAGTGGCTGCTCCCGGCCACTGCAGCCTCGACCTGCTGGGCTCTGGCGATCCTTCCACTGCAGCCTTTCAAGTAGCTGTAACTACAGGTGCGCGCTACCACGCCCGGCTAATTTTTGTATTTATTTATTTATTTTTTTGAGTTGGAGTTTCACTCTGTGGCCCAGACCTGCTGGGCTCCGGTGACCCTTCCGCCTCAGCCTTCCAAGTACCCGGAATTACAGGCATGCGCTACCACACCTGGCTTTTTAAAAAATTTTATTGTAGAGATGTGGTCTCGTCAAGTTGCCCAGGCGGATCTCGAACCCGCAGGCTCAGGCAATCCACTCACCTCGGCCTCCCAAAGCGCAGACCGAGCCCAGCTACAATTGTTATTTCTTTACTGGTTAAAAACTAACACCCTCACAGATGGTGCTGTGTGAGCTGGTGCATTGTCGTGATGCAAGAGCTCCTTTGGGACCATTTTTGCACATATCTTTTTCATGCCAAGATTTTTAGTTAAGATTTTCCTGTCTCTCTGTGTTTATTTGGTATGCTATGCTTCTCACAGTCAGCCAATGATTTTGATGCACAGTTCGATAAATTTTTGCAATGTTTTAATCAGTTCTGCTCATTACTGGCTGTCCTGACCTCTCTCCCTCAGTGACACTTTCTGTCCTCTCGTAAAACCGTTTAATCCATGTGTACACTGCTGTTTTCTTCATGGCATTATCCCCATAAACTTGGACTAACATGTCCCTGATCTCACTTGCACTTTCGCCAAGTTTACTAAGAAATGTAATGTTTATTTGTTGCTCCAATTCAAACGTTCTCACGATGATGGCTCTGATGGCCATTCCAGAAAAAGTTCTCAAATTGCCTCGACAGATGGACTAGGCACTGGCATCGGTGCATAGCTTCCCAAGGGGAGGACTTCGAAGGTGACTGTGGTGATATTCAGCAATGAGGTATGGAGCACTTTTTCTAGGATGAGTTCACGAACTTCATTGTCTGATCTTGTACCCTTCCCCACCCTGTGGTGAGTAGAATGTAGGTACCTGCCCCCTTGACTTCAGACTTGGTGATGTGACTTTCTTTGACCAACGGACAGTAGCAAACATGAGGCCACCAGACACCTGAAATATGCTCACCATTTGGGCTTGATCTCTTGCATGGATGCCTTTTGTCATGCGACAGTGCCCTGGGTGGCCCAGTGGTGCATGAAAGATAGGAGGGAGGCAGAACCGGTCTTACCACCCCTCTTACGCAGCTGACACAAGGACCCCACACCACGTGCAGCAAACACACCAGAAATAGCGGGGACCAGAAAAGACGGGGATGAGAAACCAAATTGCTGACAAGTGGCAGAGATGAAAGCAATTAGAGAGAGGCAAACAGATGCGAAGGCCAAGTGCATGCCTGGCATCCTTGAAAGAACCGAGGACAAGAGCAGAAAAACGTACTCGGACACAGAATTCAGTAACGTGTCTCTGAAATGAAGACGGTCAACCCGCAGGTTTAAAAAAAAAAAAAAAGGTAGGCCGGGCGCAGTGGCTCAAGCCTGTCATCCTAGCACTTTGAGAGGCTGAGGCAAGAGGACTGCCTGAGCCCAGGGGTTCGAGACCAGTCTGGGCAACAAGGCGAGAGGTCGACTCTACAGTTTAAAAAAATTATCCAAGAGTGGTGGCGTGCGCCTGTAGCCCCAGCTACTCAGGAGGCTGAGGCGAAAGGATCGCCCGAAACCAGCAGGTCGAGGCTGCGGTGGTTGTGACCGGGACCCCCCTGCACGCCAGCCTGGACGACAGAGTGAGACTCCGACTCAAAAAAAAAAGAAAGGTAAAAGTGAAGCTCCTCGCACACACTCATCTAACCTTCACGGGAGGCCTCTAGCGCGGGCTAGGAGGGGTCGATGAAATTTGGGGAAACTGAGGCTCGGAGCCGGATGGGACTTTACTGTGGACACGAGGCCTACGAGGACCCTTCTGGTTGGTGTTATTAGAGGCTTCCTGCAAAACCGGCAGCAATAACGCCACGGCCTGGGCGACGGCCCGCTGATGGGACTGGGATCTCTGGAGCCTCGGAGGGGGCCTCGCCGGCGAGCCGGGCGGGACCGAAGCGCCGAATCTTGCGTGCAGGGAAAATCGGGACCGGATTACCCAGGAGCTGGACCCGGCGCCAAAGCAGCACAAGATTGGAAGGGACGGAGTAGCGAACGGATTCCCACTGGGAACGAGCGGGAAGGGAAAGCCTGGAACCGAGGCGCGGAAAAACCGGTCGCCGGGTGTGCGCTGGCGCCTGTGCCGGGGTCGTTTGGGTTTATTTCGAGCGAGACCGCGGGCCCCGACTCGCGCAGGCGCGTCGGCCTCGG
>NW_007252250.1:234846-265785 GCF_000164805.1 Carlito syrichta | reverse complement strand
CCCGAGTGCGAGGAGCCGCCGCCCCCCCTCGCAGGTGAGCGGCCCGCCTCCATGCGCCGGCCCCCCGACTCCCTCCCTTCGAGCCGCCTCCGTTTTCTCGCCTCGAGCGCCTTGCCCGTCTGTCTTCCCTCAGCTCCTTCCGCTCCTTCCCTGGGGCTCCCCTTCCCCGACCCCGGTCTCCTTCCTTTTAGTCTCGCCGAGTCTCCAAGTTTCTTCCCCCGCTGGTCCCTCAACTCCGCTAATGTCTTCCCTTCCCAGCTCTCCTACACGTCTCTCGCAGTCTCTCCTCCCTCGGCCTTTCCCCCCCTCCCTCCAGCCCGCCCTCCTTAGTGCCTGGACTCAACCCCCCCCCCCGTCCCCCCGAGGGTCTTCTTCCCTTTGGCTGCCCTCATCTTTGCCTCCTTAACCTCCGTCCTTTGCCCGCCACCCCTCACTCGTGCCACCTTCTCGGGCTCAGGCCTTGACCGTGGTTCCCCCCCCCCCGACTGACTGTTGGTGAGATGCGGCCTGTCGAGGACAGGCCGGACTCTGGGCGCGGAGGAGGGCGCTGAGCGCCGGCCACGGGCCCTGCCCCAGAGGGGGTGCCGTCCCCGGGGAGACACAGCCCGGTGGGACAGTCACAATGGCCGTGTTGTGATAGGGGTAACGCAGGGCACTTGCAGGGGGCACAGGGCGGAGTGACTGATGCAACTGGCCAGCCGGTGGCTTTCTCTCTCTAGAAAGGATGAGTAGGCGTTGACAGATGGAGAGTGGGAAGAAGGGCCTTCCAGGGGGCCAGAGCGGCACATGCAGATATGTCAAGGTGGACTGGGCCCAGAGGGGGACCTCTGGGAGGGTCTCCTGCTGGCTCTTGACTGGGGACGGCACCTCTAACACCTGCCTAAAGGCAGGATGTTTCTGGAAAGGAAGCTGCCATGAGAAAACTGAGTTCCTTAGAACCTGCAGGGGACTGCGTCCACCCACGCTCTTCGCCACCAACGCCTGTCACGGCTGCCTGAAGACACACTGTGCGTTGGGGCATGTACCTCATGCTCCCACCCAACGGGGTGTTCCTTGGGATCTTGAGGGTGGCAGCTGGGGTTGTGCTGCTGCTTAGGAAGCTTGCCTGAGTCAGGAAGCTTGGTGGGCTCAGGAGGGGCTGTGCAGGCTGAGTCCTAGTGCAGACCTGGGGTGTAGGGGACACTGCCTGCCTGTGCAGAAGGCCTGTCCAGCTCCCAGTGCCGTCAATCCCTCCGTCTGGGAGTGGGTGGCAGGAGTGCTGTCCCCAGGGCCGTGTTTGAGGAAGCTAGTAGCAGCCGGGGCCCAGGAAGTGCTCTGGAATCAGCTCTCCAGTTACTGTCTGACTTGGGATTGTTGCTGTGGTTCTCAGCTGGGCCCCCCAGTGGGGCCCTTGACAGTGTCTGGAGACGTTTTGGGGGTGTCACAGTCAAGGGGAGTGCTGCCAGGACCAAGTGCTGGCGGTGAGGCCTGGCTGCTGCACAGCACCCTATAGTGCACAGGCGTCCAGTCCCAACCCCACCAAGAGCTGTCCGGTCCAGGTGCAGACAGAGGCGCCCTGCTCCAATTCCTGGGGACAGATGTGGTCTTGGCTGAGCTGCTAGGGGACCTCATGAGGTGTGATTCGTGTGGGCTTTGTTTTGTGATTTACTGTCCTCTTCTTGGTGGTTAGTTTTGGTTGGGTCTTCTGGTTTTTTCCACTAGGGGAGAAGCTGCTTTTCTGGCCCCCCCTCTATTTTGGGGGGATCTGTAGCCAAGTGGCCTTAGCAGACCCCTTGCTTCTGGCTTTCATTAATTCAACAAGTACCACCTGATGCTGGATCATGGGAAATCGACATCAGTCAGTGGGAGGCAGATGACTGGACAGGTACCTCCTGTCACAGAGCCAAGGCTCAGATGCTGTCATAGGGTACCACAGGGGCTACAGAAGCAGCACAGAGCAGGTCCCTGATACTTTGGGGAGACCTCCTGGAAGAAGGGGTGTCTGCACTGTGCCCTGAAGGACACAGGAGGAGCCATTCAGGTGTTGTGCGGTCCCCAACATCACGCGGCATGGGGGCACACTCTCCTCTCTACACCACATGTGGTCTTCCCTGTGCACACCAGTTTTATGGGTCTTCCCCTAGAAAGTGTTGCCTTACAATAACCCCGTTTGTGGGGTGTTTCGCAGATGAGGAAACGGAGGCTCAGTGTGCTGAGGTCCTCAGCCTGAGCCTCACAGAGGTCTCACCTTGGAGAGGTGAGATGTGAACCCAGGCCTTTCAGGTCAGATCACACTGGAGTACTCACTCTGCACCTCTGTTTTTCTAAGAGGTATTGCAAAATCTGTTGGTTGGACTTTTTTTCCCTTTAAACCTGTGACTAATTCAGGAGATAAGCTCTTTTCTTTTTTATTTATTTTTTTAGTTTCTCCCAGTGTCCAAGGAGACAAGTTCTGAGTGTGAGTGTCCAGGCCTTTTCCCCTGTCCTTGCCAGCTATCGCTAGACTTCTGTTTCCTGATTGCTCCATCCCCTGGAGTTGGACACTAGCTGCTTCCTCCCTGGGAGGGTGTGACTCTGGGGCCAGAGTGGGAGGTGCCCAGGTGCCCTCTACCTGGGATCTGCCCTGGGCTTTCCAGAGCCACTCCTCACACTGCTGGGCTAGCCTGGTGGTGCACCTTCTCTGGCCACAGTGACCCCTCTTCCAGATGGGTGTTCCTGGCACCTGTCTTGCTGGTGGGTGGCGGGTTCTGCAATCAGCGAGGCCCTGCCAAGTGGTGGTGGGGATGCCATGACTATCACCCTGGCCTTGGAATCATGTGTACCCAGCCCTTTCAGATTTGGCCGCAAGCTGGCTGGAGGCATTGCAAGGTAGTCTTGCATCTCCTGAGTCACGGCCCTGTAGGAGCTGATGCTGGTGCCCCCCTGCTGGCACTGGGTTTTCTTCCCTTCTAGGGCTGCCAGCACGATCAATGGTGGAGTCCTGTAAGCTTCAGGGCAGCTCAGGTGGCTGTCCCTGGAGGCCCCCCAGAGGCCTGTGTGCCCTTGACCTCCATTTACGGGCGCTTGGGGCTGGGGCAGGTTAGGAAGGGGGGACAGATAAGGATGGGCCCTGTCAGACAGAGCAGTGTTTGGGTGGACAGACAGTGGCAGTGTGGGGGCGGCTCTGGGAGCGCAGCTGCCCCTGTCTCAGCTGGGAAGGGCAGGGCTGGTGGGCTCCCGAGGGTGGCTCTGTCAGTTCTGAGTGCCACAGCAGCAGGAGAAACCAGGGGTGACCCGGGCAGGGTGGTGCAGGGAGCCGGCAGAGGTAGTTTTCGTTTTTAATGGCTTCCTTTCTCTTTACGATTTCCCCTTCTTCCTTTTGCAGCCAGAGTCATGGTTTTCAAATGGTCGCTACAACCAGTGGTAGTCACTTCCGCTTTCTTGAGGTTGCTACAAGTTGCAGAGAGAACGGGGGTGGCAGGTTCCTGCTGGCGTGTCTGGACGAGCTGAGAAGCCCTGGAGTCACTTAGGCAGACTCTCCTGCTTTTAGGCTGTCCCTTGGGGGATCACTGTCTCCTGCCTGTCCTGCTGGAAAGTCAGAACCAGGTCTGGGGCCAGCTGGAGAGGCTTACCTGCCCAGCACCTACCGAATCAGGACCTGCTTTAGCTCAGGGTGTCTTCACAGCAGCCCTAGTGGGCTGTGTTCCCATTGCACAGATGAGGAAACAAGGCTCAGAGAAACCAAGTGCCTGGCTCAGGATCACCCAGTTAGTAAGAATGGAACCCACCTCACCTGATTCCCAGGGTTTCCAGCAAGTTCCATCTAGTTGGATGATGGGAGCTGAGAGTGAGGGCGTGAGGCCAGAGTGGCTTGAGTGTTTGTGGTGGGAAAGCATTTTTTTCCAGTCCTCTTGTGTTTGCATCTTCCTTCTGTTTCGAACCTGAGAACTGGTGCTTGCAGGGAGTTTACCCCCACTCCGTCAGCCTCCTCTGAGTTTGAGGGTTCACGGGGCTGCCTGGGCTCCTGGAGGCCCTGGATGCCACACACCAGAGCCCTCCTGCCCCGCTTCCCTGGAAAGCTGACTTCGGGAGGAAAGCCTGACCTCGTCCCTGAAGCAGGTGGTGATGTGGACAGGGAGGGTCTCAGGGTGGGGCTGTGGCCTGTGTCCTTGAACCAGGTGTCTCTGAAGTGAGCGACAGAGTTTGGTGTGAGAACTGCCTTTGTCTAGATACCAGGACATGTTGTCTGGGACGGGCAGCTTCCTGGATCTGCCACCAGGACTTTACTTCACAGATGCCCTGGTAGGGCCACCTCCTGGTGGCCCTGTGGCTCTACCTGTCTTCCAAGTGGGAACGGTGAAACTTCTCCACCGTGTCTTGCTGGAGACAGACGGGCACCTGTGGGTGCAGCATATGGGCTCTCGGAGGTGCTGCTTGGTGCTGTCCTCTGTCCTGCGGTGGAGGACTTGCCCAGCTCGGCGATGGCAGTGGGGGCCAGCGGTTGCCTTGTCAGCTCTGGGCGGCTGGGAGGTAGGGCAAGACCTGAGGCTGGCCCTACCCCGCCGTGGTAGCCTTGGGCTGGCAGCTTTGTTAAAAATCCTTCAGGCAACAGTTTTTATTGAGATGTAATTCATATGCCATATGCTAGTCATCTGTTGAAGTGCCCAATTCAGTGGTTCTTTGTGTATTCACAGCATTGTACAACCATCACCATGACTGATTTTATAACATTTTTGAGTCCGAGTCACTCTGTCTCCCAGGCTGGAGTGCAGTGGAACGCTCATGGCCACTGCAGCCTTGACCTGCTGGGCTCAGGTAATCCTTCTGACTCAGCCTTCCAGGTAACTGGAACTGTAGGCACATGCCACCACACCTGGCTAATTTTTTGTAGAGACGAGGTCTCAACAATTTGCCTAGGCTAGTCTCGTACCCCTGGGCTCAGGCAACCCTTTCACCTCAGCCTCTCAAAGTGCTGGTATTACAGGCTTGAGCTACTGGGCCCAGCCTCCTAACATTTTTTTAATCCCCTAAAAAGGAAACCCTGCTGCTTTTAGGAAGCCCCCTCCCCCAGCTCCCGGAAACTTCTAATCTACATTCTGTCTCAATGGATTTGCCCATTCTGGACATTTCACATAGATGGAATCACACAGCATGTGGTTTCTTGTGACTGGCTTTGTTCCCTTGGCTCAGGCGGTCCATGGATCTGCCTGGCCTCCTTACCACCGGGTGACCGTCTCCCTTGAAGGAAGCCCGTGAGTCTGCCTGGCCTCCTCACCACTGGGTGAGCAACTCCCTGAGAAGGAGGCTGTGTCTCTGTGTCTGGCTGCTTTACTCGCACGGCCGCAGGCCGGAAACTGGCAGAGTCATGATGAATTTGGCGGTTGGCCCTTGAGATTATTCTGGTCCCAGGTGTGCCCAGATCAGGAAATCCACCCGCCCCCGCCTCCCCGCCGTCGTGTGCTGGTGAGTCACCTTTGCTGAGCCTTCGTTTTCTCCTGTGACACAGGCACTCGGTGGTCGGCCCATCACGTTCCTCATCGGGACAGGAAGCAGGGGCAGGTCCCGTGAGGAGGTCCAGCATGTAGGCAAAGCCAGGGAGTCACTGCTGTGCACAGGAAGGAAGGTCCTGGGGCAAGGAGGGACCCATGGTGTATTTCCCCAGTGAAGCCACCGTGCTTTTGCCCTCCCCCAACATGTGGGCCCACGCCCAGCTCCCAGGTCAGCCCTGAGGCCACTCGCGTCTTCCAGCCTGCCTTGGGTGCTCCTGCACCTGCCTCAGCCTCGTGACTCAGGGAGCCCGCAGGAGCGGTGGGGCAGAAGGGATTTCACTTTACAGATGCCCTGGCAGGTGTGCAGGCCTCCCGCCTCAGAGGGGCAGGGACCTGGGAGACTGGCTGGCCTGTCTCAGCTGGTGTTCGTGAGCAGGTGTCAGTTACCACAGTGCCAGGTTCTGTCGGGTGCTGCTCTGGGCCCTCGCAGTAACCTACTAGGAAGGTTCTAGGGAAAGCCTAGTGCCCTGGTGCGTCATCACTGTGTGGCAGAGATGCTTCCAGGTGGTGGGTGAGCGCTGTGTGGGTCGCCGCACATCCCAGGGAGGCCGCGTGGACAGAGGTAGCCGTGCTCTCCAGCAGGCTGCTTAGAGACAGCCCTTGCGTGAACTGGATGCTTGGCAAGAGACCCGCAGGGTGAGCAGAAGGCTGTTGTCAGGATGGGTGCTGAGGCGGACCCTGGCTCAGTGTGTTCTTGTTTTGTTTGTTTGTTTGTTTGTTTTTTGTTTTTTTTGAGTTGGAGTCTCACTCTGTCGCCCAGACTGGAGTGCAGTGGCCGCTCCCGGCCACCACAGCCTCGACCTGCTGGGCTCTGGCGATCCTTCTGTCTCAGCCTTCCAAGTAGCTGGAACTACAGGCGTGCACTACCATGCCCAGCTAATTTTTTGATTTATTGTAGAGATGAGGTCTCGCCTGCCCAGGTGCGTCTCGAACCTGCGGGCTCAGGCAATCCACTCACCTCAGCCTCCTAAAGGCGCGGGATTACAGGCTGAGCCACCTAACCCGGCTCAGTGTGTTCTTAAAACAGCGTGGGGCGGTTGGGGAGTGGGTGCAAGGGGGGCTGACGTTTTGGTGTGGCAGCGGCAGAGTCTGGTTTCCTGTGCAGGACTGGGTGTGGGCCGCGGGAGGGCTGCAGCTGGGGAGTGATGGAGCAGCCTGGGTGGGGGCGTACGGGAGTGGGTCCTGGTCAGGCAGCTGGAGGAAGCCTCCGACTTCTGATGGTGCTAGGCTGGAGGAGACCTCAGGCGTTGGAATGGCTGAGCATCACAGCTACGGGCAGTGGTAGGCGTGGTGGGGGCAGGGCCTGAGGACCACAGCCTCCCCCAGCCCAGAGGGTCTGCCGGGGTAACACTGGGTGCTGGGGCGAGGTTGGTTCAGTGTCCAGCCAAGTCCCTCCAGGGCTGGCCTGGAAATGAAAAACTACTCCTCAAGTAAGAATCAAGTTGGGGTGGACCAGAGCAGGGGCTGCTCCCTCAGGCAGATGAGAGCCTTGCCAGCCCACTGATTCATTCCCATATGTGTTGCTGCACAGGCCCAGCCGGATACAAGGGCTCTGCCCCCAAGAATGCACCTTCTGGGGGCTCTGCCGGCTCTGCTGCTTGCCAGCCCCACATCTGAGCCCAAGCCATCGCCTTGGTGTGTCTCAGTTTCTTCTCTTGTAATGGGGTCAGCAGTCTTTCCATGGGGGCAGTTCTGAGAGTTGGTGGGGGGACGACTGTGGAGTCCTTAGAAGGGCGATCGAAGCCGGGCTCAGTGGCTCAGCCTGTAATCCCACGCTTTGGAAGGCTGAGATGAGTGGGTTGCCTGAGCCCGCAGGTTCGAGACCCGCCTGGGCAACTTGGCGAGACCTCATCTCTACAATAAATAAAAAAGTCAACTGGGCATGGTAGCGTGTGCCTGTAATTCTGGCTACTTGGAGGGCTGAGGCGGAAGGATCGCTGGCCCCAGCAGGTTGAGACTGCAGTGGCCAGGAGTGACCCCTGCACTCGTCTGGGTGACAGAGTGAGACTCCAACTCAAAAAAAAAAGGGCGATCGATATGATGGCAGGGCTGAGGCTCAGCAGCTAGTGGCACCATCATCATCACCTGATGTATCGGGAATGCCCCCCATCTTCCTAGACCTGTGGGTATGCTCGGGGGCCCTGGGGCGTGCAGGAGGTAGCCCTGGGAACACTGAAAGCCTGCTCTGGGGAGGTGGCACTGGGCATGGTGCCCCCAGGAGTGCTGGGGTGAGCTGAGGCACAGAGGTCAGTCAGCGAGCTGAAAGGATGGGGCAGGGGCTCAAGAGCCTGGATGAACGCCCAAGGGGGCTGCTTGTCACTGGGCAGGTGGAGGCTGGGTGCAGGTGTAAGCTGGGTGTAGGCGGGAGCCAGGATTCGGGGCCCTGAATGCCGAGACTAGGGGAGCCATTGCCAGGCTTTTGGCCATAGCGATCAAGAGGTGCCAAGTTTTGCTTCAGAGTGATGAGTGGGAAGAGCAGAAGGGCAGGGATGAGGGTTGAGTCACCGGTGCTGTGGACTAGGACCCAGGAGGGCCCAGAGCAGTGGGGTTCTTGAATACCTTGCTCATCTCGGGTCTAGCGTTTGCTGTGGTCTCCTGTCCTCTTGCTGTTGTGGCTGTCACTGGCCACAGGCTCTTCTCTGTGCTCCACCTGCAGTTGTCGTCAGCCAGGTTTTGGGTTGTTGACTTGGAGTCACCGAGGGAGACGGGCAGCCTGGGGGCAAGGCCCACCTGACCCAAGCCCAACCTTAGGATGGTTACCCAGGCTGGTGAGGGAGACTCCTGCAGGGATCCTGGCTGCAGGCAAGGCAGGAAGGAGAGCAAAGGAGGGCTAGGAGTCTGTGACCATTATGGGACTCTGCCCTGACAGCGAGCTCAACCATCCCTCTTCCTTGGGCCTGGGAGGTCAGGGGGTGCTGAGGTGCCAGGTGAGAGGGACTCGGGGAGGCGGCGGGTCCTGGCAGAGGGGAGTGGCTGGGCCCAGGAGGAGGGGTGGGCAGAGAAGGCGCGGAAGGGTGTTGGAGGAGAAGGGCTGGTGTTGACAGGCCTAGACTGCAGAAGAGGCCTCCTGTGCCGGCCTACTGTGTCCTCAGCAACCTCTGTGGGGACCTGGAGGGCGGTGGCCTCTGCCTCGGGTGGCCATGCAGTTGTCAGGAGGCAGGTAATGAGTGTGAGGTCTGGTCGGCGTCTTGCCTGCAGTGAGAGTGCCACAGATGCTATCCTCTGAGGCCTGTGAAGTGCTGGGAAGCCGCCCGACTCACGGGGGCTTCAGTTGCCCCATCCTGTGTTGGAAGGGTGACAGCTCTCCTGGGCGGGGCTCTTGTGAGCTTGGACATCATGTGCACAGCACTCGCACAGAGCCAGGATTGTTGTCACGGATCATCAGAGCACAGCAGCCGAGAGACTGTTCTAGGCCAGGTCTGCTTGGAAGTCTCGTAGTGTCCTTCTGTGGAGGGAGGTGTTGGTGCAACAGAGCCCAGGACAACATTGCCTGGTGCCTGGAAAGTGCTTCATGTGTGTTGGTTAGTTATGGGGGGTGGTGCCACCAGGCTGAGGAACCAGACACCGTCCTCCAGGGGTGGGAGCCAACTCCAGATGGGGACAGGCTCTGAGCCAGGTAAACTCCCTATGTTCTTCCCCTGAGACTGGCTCTCCTGTCCTGGGTTCCCCTGGGCCCTGGTCAGTGACTATTCTGGGAACCTTGCCCTAAACTTTTCCTCTTCCTTGTCCTGAGCCCAGGTGCTGGGTGGTGAGAGGATGGCTGGGGTGTTTGTGTGTGAGTGGTGCCCAGGCAACGGCCACCGCCTGGAGACAGCACAGACTTCCTCTCTTCCCCCACCCCCGCCCGCCACTCCTACTCAGCCTTGGGTGACTTGCTGGACTGTGCAGCTGCTGTGCGCCAGAGGTCATGGGCATCTGAGTCTGTCTAGCAAGTCCAGATGGACACGAATCTGAAGCCAGGGGTTCAGGCCCTGCCCCCCAGGGCATCCCAGCCAGATGTGGGGTCATGGCCGAGGACCCTCTCTGCGCAGTGTCCCACACTGGTTGACTCACCAGGCCTGAGGCTGAGGAGTAGGTAGGACAGTTGGCCTCAGGTGGGAAGTGACCCCTGGACTGTGGGCAGCGGCTTAGAGGTGGAGGCAGGTAGATGGGCTGGTGGGAGACCCGTGGTGTTCGGTGGAGCCTGGAGCATGTGTGATGGAGGTGCTGAGTTCATGGGCAGCTTGGGTGTGGTCAGGCTAAGCCTTGGTGGGCGCTGGGCCCCTCTGGTCGTGGCCTACCCTGGGCATGGCTGACATGGTGCTGATTGCACCATGTCTGCAGGGCGCCATGTTTTGGAAGTTTGACCTGCACACGAGCTCTCACCTGGACACGCTGCTAGAGCGGGAAGACCTGAGCCTGCCCGAGCTGCTGGACGAGGAGGACGTGCTACAGGAGTGCAAGGTCGTCAACCGCAAGCTGCTGGACTTCCTGCTGCAGCCGCCCCACCTGCAGGCCATGGTGGCCTGGGTCACCCAGGAGCCGCCGGCCAGTGGTGAGGAGCGACTGCGCTACAAGTGAGTTCCCCATCCCTGGCCCTCTCACACACTCTCCCTCCATGAGCCTCGCAGCTGAGATGTGCTGTGTCAGGAAACTCAGTGGGGGATGAGGAAACCGAGGCAGGGAGCAGCTGGGTCCCTGTACAAGGCCACACACCCCTGCAGACCAGGCCTGTGCTCTGGAGGGCAGTGGTACAATCATGGCTCACTGCAGCCTCAAGCTCCTGGGCCCAAGAAATTCTCAGCCTCCTAAGTATCTGGGACAATAGGCGCCGCACCACCACACCTAGCTGAAAGCTTTTTGTGATAAGATGTTCCAGACATACTTAAGATGAAGAGACTAGTGGACCGAATTTCATGGACTCTCATCCAGCTTTAACAGGGAACAGCGTTTTGCCAGTCTGGTTTCATTTTTCTGGTCATCCCCCAATTTTTTTTCCTGGTGTTTTGTTTGTTTTTGGACTTGGGGTCTCGCTCTCTTGCCTAGGCTGGAGTGCAGTGGTGTGATTACGGCTCATTGCAGCCTTGACCTCCTGTGCTCAGGCGATCCTGCCAGCATCTCAGCCTCCCGAGTAATTCTTTTTTTTAATTTTTTTGTAAAGGCGAGGTCTCACTATGTTGCCCAGGCTGGTCTTGAACTCCTAGGGTCAGGCAGTCCTCTCACCTTGGCCTCCCAAAGTGCTGGGATGACAGATGTGAGTCACTGCACCCAACCTGCAATTGCTGGGGTCGTTGTAGAATTGCAGTCAGTAGTGAGAAATGATAGAGAGATCCTGAGTACACTTTGGTGTCTCCCAGTGGTGACATTTTGCCAAACTATAGTAGGATATCACATCCAGGAGGGGACATTGGTGCAGTCCACCATCAAAATGAGCATTCTTGGCTGTGTGGTCCTCTGTGTGCCTGTGGGTAAAGTTTACTGCCCTTGGAGGTTTGTGTCCACCACCCCGGGACTTCCTAAGCTCCCTGTCTCCACGAGGATCCACACTGGCCTCTTCTCACGCGGCCATGACCCCTGGCAGTCATTTATCTGTCCTCTATACAGCTTTGCCATTTGAAAAATGAAAAGTGAACCATGTAATGGGCAACCTTTTGGGATTAGCTTTTTCTCAGCATGATTCTCCGGAGACGCCTCTGAGCTGCTGCATGGAAGATCATGGTCTTTTTCCTTTCGTGGAGGCTGAGTAGCCAGGTGGCACCAAGGCTGGCCTCAGCCACCACGTTCCAAGCCCAAGCAAGCACTCGCCCTTGCACATGGGATGGCCTGTGCAGCTTTCGTGTGGTTTTAGAGCACGTCGTTCAGGACAGTGACAGCTTCTCCTGGGAGTTGTTCATTTCCCTTCTGCATTAAGAGTGGCATGAGGGCAGTGCTGTGTCTACCTGCCCATGCCACCTTTGTGCCCAACTCGGGCAACTGCCACCTCCTGCCTACTACTCCCTGCAGCAGGGTGACTCCGAGTGCCATGTGGAGAGACAGGCCTAGGCAGGCAGGTCCTGTGGGAGAGCCAGGGCTCATCTACCCTGATCTCTGGCACTCACGGTCCCTTGAGTCCCTACCCCCCCCCCTCCACTGTGCACATGTGTCTCTGCGGAGGCTGGGGCCTGCCAGCCTGGAAGATGGGGCTTGGTGGGTCCCCTGCTGCCACTGGCACCTCTGGCAGGCCGGCTGTGTCCTCGTGCTCCCCAGTGTTCATCTGTCGGGTGCCACCCCCCTGTGTCTTCTCTCCCTCCGTCGCTCTGACCTTTTTCTGCCCAGAGCCCCTGTCCTTCCCTTCCACCCTGCCTTGGCCAGTAGCCCATGGGTGTGGACCAGGCTCTCACAGCACGGCAGGGGACACTGAAGCAGCCTGCATTTGATTCCTGTGCCCTTCTGACCCTGGGGTCCCTGCCCCAAGGAGCCCGCTTTCCAGGGGAGGAGGCACCTGCAAGGGCCCACAGTGGATGGGTGGGTCAGGCCAGAACTGGTCGCCCCACAGGGCCTTGGTGGGCACCCTGGGTGGGGCAGCTTTTGTCCTGGGAACTGTCAGGCACTATGTGTGTTTGCAGATGAGGTTAAATGAGCAAGGTCATTGGGGCTGGGGTGGCATGTGGGGCCATCGAGGAGCAGAACAGGAGGCATTCTTGGAGGGGGAGGGGTAAGGAGATATGCTTCAGGACCAGGCTCATGTCTCAGGGTTCATGGTGCGCTGGGGTGTTGGGGCAGAGGTGGCCCCGGGAGGGCCTTCGTTCCCCTTCACCCTGTCGTTTGCCCCTCTGGGGCCCCTTCCCTTCCTGACCGGGGTCCCCTGCCTGCCAGAGCCCCCCGTCCCATGCTTGCTTCCTAGGTACCCCAGCGTGGCTTGTGAGATCCTGACCTCGGACGTGCCCCAGATCAATGACGCCCTGGGCGCCGACGAGTCCCTCCTGAACCGGCTCTACGGCTTCCTGCAAAGCAGCGGCAGCCTCAACCCGCTGCTTGCCAGCTTCTTCAGCAAGGTCATGGGCATCCTCATCAACCGCAAGACAGACCAGGTGCTGCAGCCTTCCCGTGCGGTACTGGGGTAGGTGGATGGCCCTGGGTGTGACGCGGCCCTGTGCCCGCAGCTCGTGTCCTTCCTGCGGAAGAAGGACGACTTCGTGGACCTGCTGCTGCAGCACATCGGCACCTCGGCCATCATGGACCTCCTGTTGCGCCTGCTCACCTGCGTGGAGCGGCCCCAGCTGAGGCAGGACGTGGTCAACGTGAGCGGGCCTCCCTGGTGGCGGGTGGGCAGGTAGGCGGGATGAGCCAGGTGAGGAGCCGGTGACAGTGCCCGCTTGCTCGCAGTGGCTGAATGAGGAGAAGATTGTGCAGCGGCTGATCGAGCAGATCCACCCGGCGAAGGACGACAGCGTGAGTGTGAGGGCCACCCCACGCCCACCCCTTCCCAGAGTGGGTGAGGAGTGGAGCGTGGGGGCCCAGCATGCCCGTGCCCTGGAGAGGAGGGCTTCTCCCCACTCAGAGGCCTCCCTCATGAGGCGGGAGTAGGTACACACCCTGGAGGGGAAGGGTCCTCCCCAGGGCCTGTGCTGGCTGCTGGGGCTGGTGGCTTTTTCTGTCTCCTGCCTGTCCTCCAGAAGGCCACTTGGCAGCTCTCCTGTCAAGCTCCCATGTCCTCCCCAAAGCCCAGATGCCACAAGTCTGTCTTTCCCAGCCTGGGTCTCCTTTACCTCTGCCCCAGTGCTGGGTGTTCATTGAGAGCTTCATGTCCCTGAGGCCACCAAGAGTGGCCTGTCCCTGTGCTGGTCTTGGCTTCCGAGAGGATCAGGAACTTGCAGAGCAGAGACATGGCTCCAGACTCACCCAGGCCAGCCCCGTCCTGGAGAGCTGTGGCCATTTAGGCCTCTGGGGCCATCCACTGTGAGCCGTGGCAATCCAGGCCTTTGTGGCAGTCTGTTGTGAGCCATGGGTTGGGCCTGCTGACTCGGCTTTGCTTGTGCATTTCTGTCCCTTGGTAGCTGCTTCACTCAGGTTTACCTGTGGTCGCATGGCGGCCTTTATGTATTCATGCCATCATGCTTTCACCATGTTGAGTTTAGAATAGTGTTCATCACTCTGAAACTATCCCCATTTGCAGTCCCCGACTGCCCTCCTGCCCCTGCAGCCCCACACTACCTGGTCTCTCTGGGTTTGCCTGTTCTGTTCCTGACCTATTGCCGGGTCCCACACCCTATGGTCTGCATCTGACTTCTTTCCCTTAGCATAATGTGTCAGGTACCACCTCCCATCATTGCTGAGCAGTGCTCCCCCGTGTGGAGAGACCAGGCCTGGCGTGTCCACTCGCCAGATGGTTGTGGGTGGTGCTGCCATCCGTGTGTGGCCTGTGTGGGCCTCTCCTCCCAGGAGCCTCCTTGGTCCTGTGGGCTCTACTCTGTCTTCCAGCGCTTGGTGCCTCCACTCCCTCCTCCCTGACACGTGCGTCCCCGTGTCTGCATCCTTCCCTGGCCTGAGGGCTGGTGGTGGCCAGCCTGTGGGGGGCTCCCAGCACCAGCTGTGGAGGCCACATGGCCTGACCGGGTCCTCGTGTGTCTCTCGTCCCAGCAACATTCCAACGCATCCCAGTCCCTGTGCGACATCATCCGCCTGAGCCGGGAGCAGGTGATCCAGGGCCAGGACAGCCCAGAGCCCGACCAGCTGTTGGCCACCCTGGAGAGGTGGGTGTGTGGGTGGGGCCGGTCTGGGCATCCTCGGGGTCCCAGGGGCCCGCCCCGCACCTGACTCCCCCAACCCCAGGCAGGAGACAATCGAGCAGCTCCTGAGCAACATGTTTGAGGGCGAGCAGAGCCCATCTGTCATCGTCAGTGGGATCCAGGTGCTGCTGACCTTGCTGGAGCCCAGGAGGCCAAGGTGAGGGGCCGTTCTCCTGGGGGCTCCGGGACACAGGTTGGGCATCTACTGTGTGAAGCTACACGGTAACTGACTGTCCCCTTCTCGGTGGGAGATGAGTCTTCCTGTCCCGTTTGACAAATGAGGGCTCTGAGGCCGAGCCCACCCCCACAGCTTGAGGATCGGGACCCCAAGCTGCCCTCACAGGCTGCTGGGCCGCTCGCCTGTGGTGCTCTCCTCCTGTCTCCACCCTCTCCCCTAGTGGACCGTAGACGCCACCTGGCTCCCCACCCCATGGCAGCAGGCGCCACTGTCCTGCCCTGCTGGCTTGTCTGGACTGTTCAAAGGGCTCCAGAGGAGAGCAGTGCCCAAGAGCCCATGATGGCTCCTCAGTCCTCCAGACGTGGTTCTCGTACACTTGAGCAGGGCACACACCATGCAGGACTCACTTTGCCCTCGACCCCGCCCTGCTGCA
Organism: Carlito syrichta; assembly: GCF_000164805.1. Taxonomy (NCBI): domain Eukaryota; kingdom Metazoa; phylum Chordata; class Mammalia; order Primates; family Tarsiidae; genus Carlito; species Carlito syrichta. Next base: position 250,920 of record NW_007252250.1, on the reverse strand, counting down.
GGTCCGAGTCCATGACCATGAACAACTTCTTCAGCAGTGTGGATGGACAGCTGGAGCTGCTGGCCCAGGGGGCCCTGGACAGCACTGTGTCCAGTGTGGGCGCCCTGCATGCCCTGCGTCCACGGCTTGGCTGCTTCCACCAGCTCTTGCTTGAGCCACCCAAGGTCAGGGAAGGGTCAAGGACCTGGGGGAGGCGGTGGCGGCAGGGCTTGCAGTCCTCAGGAACCAAACCTCCCTGCACTGCAGCTGGAATCGCTGAGGATGACATGGGGTGATCTGGCCCCACCGCTGGGCAACACACGGCTGCATGTGGTCAAGCTCCTGGCCAGCGCCCTGAGCACCAATGACGCAGCCCTGACGCAGGAGCTTCTGGCACTGGATGTACCTAACACCATGCTGGTACGGGGACAGGGATGGGGCTGGGGCTTGGGTAGTGCTAGGGCTGGGATGAGGCCTCTGTTGTGCCAGCCTGTGTCCCCCCCCCAGGACCTCTTCTTCCACTACGTCTTCAACAACTTCCTGCATGCCCAAGTGGAGGGCTGTGTGAGCACCATGCTGGGCTCAGGGACCCCTCCCAATGGCAGCTCTGAGACGCCCATCCAGAACCCCGTTGTGAAGCACGTGAGTTGGGCTCCTGGGTTCCCTCCCTCGGCTGTCCCCCTGGGTGCACCAGGTGCACCACCTCGAGGCCTGCCCTCTGTGCCCCCTTTCCCCCCCACCCCCACAAGCGTCTGCAGGGTGTCAGGTGCAGGTCATGGAGGCGACAACACTGCCCTGAGCTGGAGGGTGGAAATGGGGTGGGCCTGTGTGCGCCAAGTGTGTGTGTGTTGGGGTGTGTGTGGCCACATATGCTCCCTGGAGAAAGACCTGGGACTTGGGTGGACCAGGGGGTGGGGCCCAGTCTCTGTCCCTCTCCCTCACCCCTGGGTGAGTGAGCTGGGGCCTGGTGAGGCGCCTGTGGGGAAGGGGCCTGCTGTGTTGCTGAGTGCGCCCCACACAAGCAGATTCCAAGTCTGCCATCCTCTTCTGCAGCTGCTGCAGCGGTGTCGCCTGGTGGAACGCATCCTGACATCCTGGGAGGAGAATGAGCGCATGCAGTGGGTGCCGCAGGGGGCTGCAGGGGGAGGGGAGCGGCAGGGCTCGCCACCTCTGCCTCTAGCTGCGGCTTCTGCTCTCGCCCAGGTCTGGGGGCGGCCCTCGGAAAGGCTACATGGGCCACCTGACGAGAGTGGCCAACGCCCTGGTGCAGAACTCAGAGAAGGGACCCAATGCCGAACAGCTGGGCCAACTGCTGAAGGGTGAGGGGCCGGCCCAGCCGGGGGACGTGGGGAGCTTGGAGGCAGGGTGCTCACGTCCTCGCCCTTCTTCTCAGAGTTGCCCGGCGACCAGCAGGAGCAGTGGGAGGCCTTCGTGTCAGGACCCCTAGCAGAGACCAACAAGAAGAACATGGTGGACCTGGTGAGACCCAGCTGCTCTCACCCTGTGCTGCCGCAACCTCCCCTCGCACCTGGCCACTTCTGCCCCCCCTGGTGTGACTCTGCAAGCCCTGACGCCCATCCCCCTCAGGTGAACACCCACCACCTGCACTCCTCCAGCGACGACGAAGACGACCGTCTCAAGGAGTTCAGCTTTCCTGAGGAGGCCGTGCTGCAGCAGGTGGGCCTGTGCCGCATTGGGCCGTGCTGGGTAGAGGCCGGCCTGCCCAACTCTTTACCCTGACCTTTGCGTCCCCACAGGCCTTCATGGATTTCCAGATGCAGCGCATGACCTCCGCCTTCATCGACCACTTTGGCTTCAACGACGAGGAATTTGGGGAGCAAGAGGAAAGTGTGAAGTGAGTGTCCTGGCGTGGGTTGGAGCTCTGCCCTGCCTCCCTGTGGGCGCCTGCGCCCACCTCTGCCACCCCTCTGGGCACGCCCTGGCTGTGGCCTTGTGTGTCTTACCTCCTCTCAGCTGAGTTCTAGCCCTGCAACCTCCCCTCCATGAGGAGTGCCGTGAAGGCGAGGACAAACATCTCTGTGGTTGGGGTGCAGAGCAGACTCCCCCCAGGGCTCAGCTTTGGGATCTCCAGGGCAGGGTGGTACTCAGGGTTTTGGGGGCTGCGGGTCCTGACGAGGGGGCTGTGGGGCAGAGCTGAGCCTCTGAGGATGCCTTTGTTGGAGAGCAGGGGTCCACCAAGCACTGGGCCCACAAGAGACTTTTCTAACTACCAGTCCTGCTCCTTTCTGTTTGTGGGACAGTGCCATAACATTGGTCAATCTGGGTGCTGTGGTCACGAACTTCTGTTTGTTGAATTTTCTGCCACAGGCAGTCAGAGAAAAAAGTTAAAATTTGCTCATATTTTGTAAACTAATTGCATGAGCAACCTGGTGTCTGCAGAGGCAGCGAAGGGAAGGTGACCGGGAGTCTGGTTGGGAGGCCAGGACAGGAGGGTGGGGGTACTCGCGGGAGGCAGGGCTCGCTGAGATGGCAGACAGCAGCTCCTGTACCTCTGCCAGAGCCACTCCGACCTGCTGGGCCTCATTTGTAGCTGTGGCCTCCCAGAAGTCCCTGCACCAGCCTGTCTGCCTGGAGGGCGTGGATGGGGTCAGGAGGCTGCATGGTGAGGCGCTGCTGAGGGGAACAGAGGTGTCCCCAAGAAGGGGATGACTGCAAAGGGCAAGTCCATGTGTCACTGGGAAGATGTGGAGGCCACCGCCACTGGAGACAGGACATGGAGACTTCCTGTGATTAGACTGTGCAGGAGCGGGGTGCTGGCATGGACAGCTGACTGGGGCAGAGATGAGAGCAGGGGGCCTGCCCCACATTTGCTCTGGGCTCCTCTTGGATATTTTCTCATGGTGTTCCCACGACCACCTTGGCAGCAGGGCTCCCGAGCCCGGTTATAGCCACAGAAACTGAGGCCTCGGGACATAGCTGGATAGCATGGAAGCTGGCTTGTTGCCCGTGGTCGCCCTGTGGTCTCTGTGCAACACAGGGGAGGGGGCCCTGTGACAGCCAGCGGTCAGCTGTGGCCTCGCTGAGATCCCTCAGGTAAGATTTCATGTTTGCTGCCTCTGTGCCCAGCATGGGGCCTTGCAAAGTGTCGGTCACTGCTGGTCAGAGGCCCACACCGAGCAGGAGGATGGAATGGACAGACTAGTGAGTAGTGTTGGGGTGACTACTGCCTTTCTGGGACGAAGCTGTGTTACCTCTTTCTCCACCAAGATAATCCCAGTAGGATGGAGAACTTTAAATGAAAACAGACTACACCAAGAAAGAGTTCTAGAATGGAAGGTGGATGACTGTTTGGATAATCCAGAGGCTGCCCTGTGGGGCTCCTGTCGCAGGTGAAGCAGGGCCACCTGAGAGGCGGCCGGGGCAGCGAGACATCAGCTGTGTGCCTGCACGGCCTCAGCGCCGCTGGTTTCCATGCTTAGGAAGGAGATAGGACAGTGCCCATGTGCAGTGCCTGTGTGGGCAGCTGTGAGCATGAGGTCCACAAGTGCCTGTCACATGCTTGGTGTCTGGTCAGGACCTGGGATCTTTGTGGCAGAATGTTTTGTGATGTGAGATAGTGATCCCTTAAAGTGTCCCTAGCACATGGGCAGAGCAGGTCCCTGACCATTGGCCCCCATGTCAGGACTTGTGGGGTCCTGGTGGGAGCATTTTGTTTAAGTTCAGAAGAGGTGCCTTCTACCCATAATTTAGAAATTCAGCCACAGGCAGTAGGCATCTTAAGATTAAGAAACATGCTTTCTCATGCCGTAGCCTGTGCTCTGGTTGTATGAGTTTTGTTGTATCGGCAACCCATGTTCGTGCTTGACTGGATCTTTCCAGTGCTTTCCAGAAGTAAGCACTAGCCAGTCTGCCTCCCTTTCTCTGGCTCTGCCCACTCTCACAGAAAGCGAGAGGGAGGACGACAGCCGTGGAACTAAGCGTCCTGACATGGGCAGGTCAGAGGGGTGTGCTTGCATTTTTCATTGGTTTCACCTAAGTGGTGTGTGGCTGCTGGTGTCATTGGAGGCCCGCACAGGAGACCAGCACAGGATGGAGCAGTGCGTTGTGTCAAGGGGCTGTGAATGCCGATGCTGGGTCCTAGGCAGCATCCATACACACACAAACATCTCATGTGGTGGTTAACTCGAGTCCTCAAATGCTGGTTGAGGCAGACTGTTCCTTGGTTTTATGAGTGGAAGTCTCCTGGGGCTGCCCCAGCACTAGGACCAGAGAGGAGTTACACTGTCCCACCCCTGGGGCTGGAGCTGCTTGCGCAGCCCGTGCCCCCAGCCCCATCCTCTAGGTATCTACAGGAGGCTGAGGCCAGAGGGCAGAGCGTGGCCTTCTTGGACCTCGGCTGGGACCACGTGTGCCTGGCGGCTCTGCAAACATCCATAGCAGCCATCCTGTGCTGGGGTGACAGATGTGTTTTGGGAAGTGGGTGAGCGTGCAGATGCGGACCATGTAGGGAGTGAGGGTCAGCGGAGAGGTGTGGCCTCATCCTGTGCTGCCCCTGCCCCCGCGTGCCCTTCCCCCTCAGCACCCTCTGTTTTCTCTCCTAGTGCACCTTTTGACAAGACAGCCAACATCACCTTCTCCCTCAACGCTGACGACGAGAACGTGAGTGTTGCCTGTCCCTGGCTGCAGCTGGTGGGGGGCACGGGTGCTGGAGACAGTGCAGCCCATCCTCCCGCCTGCCCTGCAGCCTAATGCCAACCTGCTTGAGATATGCTACAAGGATCGCATTCAGCAGTTCGATGATGACGAGGAGGAGGACGAGGAGGAGGGCCAGGGCTCGGGGGAGTCTGACGGAGAGGACGGCACCTGGCAGGGCCGCCAGCTGGCCAGGGGCGCCCATCTGGGCCAGCCCCCCGGTGTGCGGTGAGTCCCCTGCCAGCCTCCCTTCTTCCAGCTTCCACCGTGCAGTGGGGCCACAGGGGTCTCCACACACATTTGGATTGAGGCTAAAGTGAATGAGAGAAAGATGTGTTTGTGTATCTACTGGAGGCACTTTGAACGCTGAGTGGTAGAAATCTAGTAAGCTACAGAGAGGAAAGGGCCATCTGTGGCTGGAAAAACAGGCAGGGCCTCCTGGTGTGGCCTGGCCTGGTTCATCTGCAAGCTCCGTCCCTCCATCCCTCGACTCCGCTTTCCCCGTGATGCTCATGCACATTTCCCCAAAAGGAGTAAGAAGGTCCCAGGAAGCTTCTTTCCCTAATTCCAGCAGAATGAGAGCTGATGATGTCCCCCTCCAGTTAGGCTGTGCCAGGTTCTTTGTACACATGTGACATGGTATTTCTCTAGACTGGCTGGCCCCAGCATTGCGGTGATGAGTTGGATTCATGCAAGTCGATCTGTTGGCATGAAGCCCACTTGTGGGCTGCAGCTCAGAGCTTTTTGATCTGGGAATGAGAGCCTTTTGTTCTAACTGTTATTGACATGTCACATGCTTATAGACAAGTGTGTGGACACCCCTTTGTCAGTGCCCAGGAGCATGACCGTCCCAGCACACCCATCATGTCCCTGCCAGCCAGGATCCTCCCTCCCGAGGGTAGCACTGTCCCGGCTTGCCCATAGGATGGTTCTGCCTCTTTTCCCACTTTATATGAGCACATGGCATCTTAGCACTGAGCCCCTTTCTCATGCTGGTGCGTCTGACTTTGCCTCGGTCTTGCCCTACCCTTGGCAGGTGTGCCGTGGTGCTGGCAAGCTTTGATGGGTTGGTGGTGCCTCTGCTGTGGGCTCTTGGGAGACTCTCGTAGCTCACTGTTGTGAATGTAGCTGCTGAGAATGTGAGTTGCTCCCATGTCACTGGTGCATGAGTGTTGTACAAATCCAGCATCACAACTTAGCGTTTTGCTTTTTTCTCAGAGTTTTATGGTGCTTTATGGTTTTTGGATCCATTTTGAGCTAATTTTTGTGTGTGGTATGAGGTAGGGTCCCACGTTAATCCTTGCGTCCGTGTGGATAACCACTCTTCCTGGCACCGATTGTTGAAGACACTGTCCTTTTTCTACTGAATTGTCGTGGCATTCTTGTAAAACATCACTTGACCATATGCATATGTATGTGTGAGGGCCTCATTCTGGTCTCGCTATTCTGTTCCTTCTGTCTATGTTTGTCTTTATCTAGGGCCACGCTGTTGCTTTGTAGTGCGTTTTAGAAATGGGAAGTGTGGGTCTTCCAATCTGGTTCGTCTTTTTCAAGATCGTCTTGACTATTCAGGAATCCCTTGAGATTCCATATGAATTTTAGGATCAGCTTAATCTGTTTCAGCAAAGAAGCTGGGGTTCTGATGGGATTGCACTGAATCTGTAGGTCACTTTGGGAACTATTGCTATTTTCATAGTGTTATGTCTTCCAGTTCATGAACATGGGATACCTTTCTATTTAGACCTTTTAACATCTGTTTGAACAATGTTTTATAGTTTCTAGAATACAGGGTTTGTATTTCCTTTGTTAAATTTTTTCTTCTTTTTTTTGAATTGGAGTCTCACTCTGTCACCCAGGCTAGAGTGCAGTGGCACACTCACAGCCTACCCTAGTGTCAACCTGCTGGGCTTTGGTGATCCTTCCACCTCAGCCTTCCAAGTAGCTGGAACTACAGGCATGCACTACCATGCCTGGCTAATTTTTTTATTCATTGTAGAGATGAGGTCTCGCCAAGTTGTCCCGGTTGGTCTCGACCCCACGGGCTCAGGCAGTCCACTCGCCTTGGCCTCCCAAAGGGATTATAGGCTGGGATTATAGACTGAGCCATCGAGCCTGGCCTAAATTTACTCTTAATATTTTATTCTTTTTGACGCTATTGTAAATGGAATTTTTAAAAAATCATTTGGCGATTATTTGCCACAAGCATATGGAAATCTCGTGGGTTTATGTATTAATATACTGATTGTGTGTTCTTCAGCCTTGCTGAACTCATGTATGGATTCTGACAGTGTCTGTAGGTTTTTTTCTTTTGAGTCAGGGTCTCATTCTGTCACTTAGGCTGGAGTGCAGTGGCACGGTCATGACTCACCACAGCCTCCAACTCCTGGGCTCCAGCAGTCCTCCCTCCTCAGCCTCCCGAAGAACTGGGATTATAGGCATGAGCCACCATGCTCGGCCCCCTTTCTGTGTTGGCTCAGATCCTTTCCATCATGCTGCAGCTGCCTGCAGTGTTCGTTGCGGTCACACGTGCAGGCTGCAGCCCAGGAGCAGTGGGCGGCACCAGGCAGCCTGGGTGTGCAGAGGCCCCACCAGCTAGTGCAAGTTTACTCTGTGACGGCCACACTGTTGGCGATGTTGCCTAGTGCTGCATTTTTCAGAATGTGTCCCTGCCGTTAGGCAATGTGTGACTGGAGTTGAGGGCCATGTGGGTGACGGGCTCTCAACACAGTCCCCGTTGTATATTAGCACTCAGCTAGGACTTTGAGAGCAGCTACAGGTGCCTGGTGTTCCCAGGACTGAGGACACGGCAGTGGCGAAAGTCAGCCATCTCTGCCTTCCCGGAGCTCCTAGCTGGAGGGAGAGAGCCAAGTAAACCCTTCATCCAGAGGTGGGTCCGGTGGCCTGTGAGTAGGTGGCATTGGTGACCGTGGCCAGGAGGTGGCTTGAGAGGTGGCCGACTGGTCCATCTGCCCTGGCTGCTGCAGCCGCATCCTGGCGCCCTTCCTGAGGCCCATCCTGTGTCCTGTGTGGTCAAGGGCTGACTGCCATCTTCGCAGCTGTGTGCAGTCCTGCCCACTTGTGCTCTCACATGGAGCCCACGACTCCTCCTCCCAGTCCTCCTGGTGCCTTCACACCCTGGGCTCCTGGGCCCCTCCTGACCTGCCCATTGCCCAGCAGATGTCTCCAGCTGGGCCCAGACTGTGGAGGGAGTGGCGGGTGTCAGCCGGGCTGTCCCACACTGCTGACTGACAGTTTCACGGGCAGGAGTGGAGGCAGCACAGACAGTGAGGATGAGGAAGAGGACGAGGAGGATGACGAGGAGGAGGGTGATGGCCGGGCAGCCCATGAAGGGGCCAGCCCCTCCTCTTACCCCAGCCCTCAGCCTCCAGGTGCGTGAACGGGCCGCTGTGGGCAAGTGCACCCGGGAGGCCACCTGTCTGAGCTCACCCTCTATCCCGTCCCCCACCTGTGCCCCAGGTTCCAGCTGGACAGCCACCTTTGACCCAGTGCCTATGGATGCCCTTGCTGGCCCCCGAGTCTCCAGGGAGGAGGAGCTGTGCTCCGGGCCCCCAGCCTCACAGGGGCCCCTCGATGTGCCCCAGAGCCCCCTCACCCAGAGCCCAGCCAGCCCCACGGCCTGTGACGGCCTGCAGCTCAGGTGAGGGCGGGGTGGCATGGGCAGATGGTTCTGGGATTCCCAGGCCAGCCTTGAGCACTGACCCCCACGCCCCTTGTACTGCCTCTCTTCTCCAGGTCTCAGGACTCCTCACCCCCCTCAGCACCTCAGGAAGCCACAGGTGGCAGCAAAATAGCGGAACCCTCAGGTGAGCCTCTCTACCCTGCCCACGGGGGCCGTGGCGAGAGCACCTGGCCAGCTCTCTGGGCAGCGGCTGAGATGTGGCCTCTCGCACTTCCACAGCCCCCTGCCAGGCCTTGGTCAGCGCCAGGGACCTCCAGGTCACTCTTCACAGGACTGGCTCTGCTCCCAGCTCCTTGGACAGGTGAGAGTGGGCAGCGTGGGGACTGCTAAGGGGAGGGTTTGGTGCCAGAAGTCTTTCTCCTCCTTTTGGGTGAGGTGGGCCTGGCTTTGGCTTGTCCCTGAGCTGCTCCAGGTTGCCCCTCAGGACCCCCAGCCCCTGTACCCTGCAGGCTATTCCTTGGATGGCCTGGGGTATGAGGCCCTTGCAACCCTGGGGTCGGGAGTGGCTCGGGTGGGTGCAAAGGCTCAGGAGGGCAGGAGCCGGTGGGGGTATCCTGTGGGCACGTCTCGGCACAGGAACCAGCTCCTGGGGTACCACTGTGAAGCACGAAGGGGTTGCCAGTCCCCTGCCCAGGGCTGTGTGACCTCTGGTGCTCCGTTGTCTACATCCTTCCGGGTGTCTGAGTGTGACCACAGCCACTCAGTGCACAGCCCCCACCCTCACCTTCCTGTGAGTCCCTCCTGGTGGGCCCGGTGCAGACACCCAGAGCAAGCCAGAGGGGCAGGCGCTGACCGCTATGCCTGCACTTGCCCACAGTGCAACCAGAGACCCCTCTACCTCTGTCCCAGTCTCCGGGGTCCACCAGCTCCCCCAGAACACAGAGGGGGAGAAGACCCCAGAATCCTTGGGGCTTCCCCAAAGCCAGAGGTGAGCAGCCAGTGGCAGGTGGGGTGGGGTTGGGCCAGCAGGGCTGGGCTGACCCTGGGTGTCCACTCTCTCTTCACAGTGCTCAGGCCCTCGAACTTCCTCCGATGCCCTGCAGCTTTGCCCCTGGAGGGCCCGCACCCCCGGGCTCCCAGTGAGTGCGGCTGCAGCTGGGGCGGGCTGGTGGAGCCTGTTCACTGATCCTCACGACATCCTCTGTTCCCAGGTAGCTGCCTGGTCGCAGCGGTGGCCGAATCCTCCGTCCTCCTCGTGGACCCCCGGGTGGGGGCAGGGCGGGTCCCACGATGGCCCCGTTGTCCTCCTCACCCCCCACATCCTCTCCTCTGGACTCCCAGGAGGCTGGTGCCAGGGAGACGGGCCCTACCCCCCATTTGCACTGAGAAGAGAAGTTTCGGAGCCTCGCCTCCTAGAATAAAGATAGAGAGTGGAGTAGCGCACGGGAGAGCCGTATATTATGTCACAGGTCTATCGGGAGGGCATGAGGAGGCGCGCTGTGCTGAAGGCGGCTCCAAGGCACAGCCCTCTGCCTGGCCCCGTGGAGCTGGGCTTGGGGTCCCGAGGCCGCCGCCCCCTGTCCTGGTGCAGACGCCCATGCCCACCCCAGCCTTTCAGCTCAGGTCCACCGTGGGGACGGCATTAAGGGGTGTCAGGGCCCAGTGGGGCCGTGCCTTGTCCAGACCCTGCACTTTTGCCCAGGCTGGCCCAGCTCTGGGTCGCAGAGGCCTCCCTGCAACACCCCAGGGGCCCTGAAAGGGGGTTCAGTGGGCCCCTGCGCCGAGTGTTGGGCCCAGCCCTGTTGCCAAGTGGCCTTGTCCCAGCTCCCTCCTCCCAGGCGGGCGTGAGTGTGTGTGCGTTCATGCCGAGCTTCTATTTCATATTGCAAATATAAATAAAGACAGTTTACGATGCTGCTGGTCAGACCTTGCGTTCTGGGATGTGGGTAGCGTGAGTCCCTGCTGGCCCTGTACCCTGGTCTTGGGCCCCAGGTCCCCATGCCCACTGCAAGACTCTCTGTGGCTCGTGTGAGACTGTGCTTCTGAGTATTGTGGCAGGCCCAGACCTGCCCCACAGTGGGAGTGACTTCTACTTGGACCAGGCAGGGACTTCCCAGAGGAAGGGACCCCCAGGAGCTGTCGCTCAGGGCTTCTCCTTTTCCAATTTGAACCCCACGTGTGCTCATGCCACGTGTTTGGGCTGGTGTGCTCCCGGCCCAGTCTTTGCCCCACAGACTGGGGACTGGCTGGGAAGTCGCCAGGTGCTGTGCCCTGGGAGTGAGCCCCATGGCAGCAGAGTCCAGGTGGGCACCGACTGGGGGGGGTTCCTGACAAGTCCCATCCCCACTGGGAGGAAGGATAGAGCTGCCTGTTGGGCTGGTGGAAAGCAGAGCTGTTACGGGTGGTGTGGGCATACAACAGGTCCCCTTCCTTCCCCGGTAAACAGTCCTGGCAGTGAGGCCAGGCCCTGGTGCCCTGCCGGGCTGCGCTTGTCAGGGGGAGGTGAATGTCACTCTGGAAGCCTGTCTTGGGGCTGGGGCTTGGACAGCATCTTCATTGCGGTTCCTGTTGGTTTGGAAGGCATTCACGCGTCCCTCCATCCTCCATCGAGTTGCTGTTGGTGACAGCAGCCACCAGGGCCTAGGGCCTCTGGGCCGACAGAGGAGGGTTGAAGCAGGGAGAGACAGACAGGTGGCGCATGGGGGTGCTTCCCTCCCGTCCCTCTGGGGTGGTCCTGGCGGCCAGCCCCCCTCCTGATTTCCCTTGGGTGGCCGTCTGCACCCTGTCCTCCTGATTGACTGGGCCCAAGACAATGGGAGGCACCTGTGAGCCTCACCCCTGCAGACAGGAGGAGGGAGTCACGTTCCAGGGGCTGTGGCAGAGTGACCCTGGGCCCTGACAGGCACCTTATCAGTGGTGCCAGGCGAAGCCATCCCTAGGGTGGGGGCCGCATCTCCCCGGGCCTGTTATCAGTCGCAGAGTCCACAGGACGCTCCTCGAGTTAACGTGTAACCATGGGCCTGCCCTGCACCCCTGGGGCCGCCAGCGCCCATATGTAACTGCCTTGGGGGGATATTGCAGGCCAACATGGATGCTGGCAAGAAGGGGCCGCTCCTGAGAACCCACGGCTCAGTCCAAGTGAGAGCCAGACTTCGGGGTGGTGGGAGTTGGGGGCAGACCCTCCTGGGAGCTGCTTGGGGCCCCAGGAGGCCGGGTGATGGGGGCCTGAGGCCCTTGTGACCAGAGGCCCGGGTGACGGGTTGCCAGCAGCCTGAAGAGCCACGTCTCTGAGTAGGCCCACCCTGGGCAGCTCGGGCCCCGTCAGGGTGGACAGAGGCAGGGGGAGTTGAGTCCCGGCCAGGCCACGGCAAGATCCAGGCCGGGCTGAGCTCCAGCTCAGTGACCCCCTCTCCACAGCACCCAGCTGTCTGCAGGTGGCTGAGCCCTTTTCTCCTTGCTTGCTGCACCTACTTCCTCCTCTGGATACCCGAGGACCAACCATCCTGGGTCAGCGCCCTGGTCAAGTGCCTGCCCGTCCTCTGCCTCGCCGGGTTCCTGGAGGCTGTGCCCTCGGGCAGGGGCTATGTCCGGCTCCTCCAGGGAGCTCTTGTGTGCTCGGCTGTGGGGGATGCCTGCCTCATCTGGCCTGAGGCCTTTCTCCATGGTGAGCAGGGACCCACCCACGTGGGGAGGTTGGACAGCACTGGCACAGAGCCTGGGGTGCAGGGGAGCTCCTGTGGGAACTTGGGAGCTCCAACGAGGGGCAGGGCAGGCGGTGTCAGGTCAGGGGTGGGGGTGGCATAGAGGAAGATGAAGACGGGGTTGTTACAGTCTAAAGTAGGGTGACTGAGGACGACCTCACTGAAGAAGTAATGTTTGGCAAAATCTTGAGGGAGGTGCCGTGTGCACGTGTGGGGGAAGGGCATCCCCCTCCCCCACAGAGGGAACAGCCAGTGCAAAGGCCCTGGGGTAGGGGCGTGCTGGGTGCCTGGCAGGCTGGAGGGTACGACGGCCTCCCGAGCACAATGGGCAGTTGTTGCCGGCAGGTGTTCTCAGCAGGGCAGGGATGTGACACTGCGTTTTGGGAACTGCCAGGGAGGCTGGTACTTGGGGATGGTCTATAGGGGTCGCCTGGTGGCCGAGGCATCAAGGAAGACAGGAGCCCTGGGGCAGTTCCCAGGACAGGCCCCCTCACCAGTGCTCAACCCCCCCGCCAGGCATGGCCGCCTTCGCCACGGCCCACCTCTTCTACCTCTGGGCCTTCGGCCTGGCTCCCCTGAAGCCGGGCCTGCTGCTGCTTGTTCTGCTGGCCTCCACTCCGTACCTGGGTTTCCTGCTGCTGCAGCTACCCCCAGACATGATCCCGCCGGTGACGGCCTACGGGCTGGTCCTGACCGCTGTGCTGTGGCGTGGCCTGGCGCGGGGCGGGAGCACCGCCTGGGGCACCGTGCTCTTCGTGCTCTCGGACGGCGTGCTGGCCTGGGATGCCTTCGCCCAGTCCCTGCCCCACGCCCGTCTGGTGATCATGGCCACCTATTACGCTGCCCAGCTCCTCCTGGCACTATCAGCCCTCGGGCACCCAGGGCCCAAGACCGACTGACTAGGGCTCCTGGGCCGCCGTCCACGCCTGCCCCTCCCGCTGGGACTCACGCCACCCAGATGCCCTCAGCCCGGGCAGTGCCCTCGGTGGCGGGGCTCCCTGAAGCCACCCTGCGGGCACCACTGCCACCAACATGCAAGATGCTTGGAGGCCACTCGGGGGACTCCAAGGCCACTGCCGCCGTCCAGCTGCCTTCCCTTGGGTCTGATTCTGGGTCCTGCGCTCAGCCAGAACCTGGGCGTCAACCTGGGCGTCCCCCGCCACCAGCCCACTTGTATGTGCCCCGTCAGCCACCGTGGCCAGCCTGCCCCCTCCCTGCTGCTTACAGTCTAGTGTATTGTTGCCTCGGAAAAGTGGGTGTGGAAGTGTCCATGTTGCCATTATTTGGGGGAGGCATGGGAAGGACGGTGTGATTGACCATTGCAGTTAATAAAGGCCGATGTGGTCAGGACTCAGGCCTAGTAATCCCAGCATGTTTGGAGGCCTAAGCGGGAGGATTACTTGAGTCTAGGAGTTTTGAGACCAGCCAGGGCAACATAGCAAGACCTCAGCTCTAAAAAAAAAGGTCAAAAATCAGGTGTGGTGGTGCTTACCTATAGTCCCAGCTACTCATGAAGCTGAGGTGGGAGAATGGCCTGAGTCTGAGAGGTCAAGACTGCAGTGACCACTATAATCTAGCCTGGGTGACAGAGTGAGACCCCGACTCCAAAAAAAAAAAAAAAAAAGCTGGGTGCAGTGGTTCACACCTGTAATCCCAGCACTTTGGGAGGCGGAGGCAGAGGCGAGAAGATGGCCTGAGCCCGTGGATTTGAGACCAGCCTGGGCAACATGGTGAGACCTCATCTCTACAATAAATCAAAAAGTAGCTAGACGTGGTGGCACACGCCTGTAGTTCCAGCTACTAGGAAGGCTGAGGTGGAAAGATCATCTGAGCCCAGCAGGTTGAGGCTCCAGTGGCCATGAGCTTGCCACTGCACTCCAGCCTGGGTGACAGAGTGAGACTCCCACTAAAATAATAAAATAAAAATAAAGACAAATGTGTTTGGGTGGATTGTGGCCTGTAACTCCCAGCCCCCTGGTGGGGGTCACCCCCTGTTATGGGTGAGGTTTGGCCCAAATGGAGGCCCAGAAGAGACCGGCCATGACTTTGGGCTCCCGGATCTGCTGTCACGAGTCTCTGCAGACCCAGCACCTGGAACAAGGTAAGCCGATCCTCACAGCTCTGGAGGCTCCGAGGTCAGAATCAAGGTGCATCGGGGCCACGCTCTGAATTCTCCCGGCCTCCCCGTGGCTCCCTGTGGGCCCCTCTTTCCCTGGGCTCGCGGCCACGTCACGCCGCTCCATGTAAACTCCGTCCTCACCTGGCTTCTCTCGCTGCCCCTGTGTCCTCTCTTCTAAGGACACTCGCCCTTGGACTCAGGGCCACCTTCAACCCAGAGCCTGTCTCGAGATCCTTGATGACATCTGCGGAGACCCTGCTTCTGAGTGCCGTCACGTCCATGGGGGCTGGGGGTTAAGACCTGGATACCTCTTAGGGGACTCGACCCCCTGCAGTCACATCAGGGGAGGAGGTCGGGGACCTGACGTGAAGGGACCATGAGGAGAGGACCGGGTACAAGGGGCTGGGAGTCAGCAGTGAGGTGGAGGAAGCTGGCGTGTCCTTGTCTGTATGCCCCAAGACCTCCTCGTGCCACAGCCTCCCTCTGGGCCCTGTGTTCCCATCTGAGGACTTGGCAGGGTCCAGGCTGCTCTCCAAGAACCTGCTTGACGTGCTTTTAGGGACTTTCAAAGCTGACAGGAGACTTGTGCACCCATAGTGTACCTTCAGGGGCTCATATAGGAGATACCCAACTTCCCTGCCTATGAAGTGCCTGTAGAGACTCTTACGGCAGAGAGGAGACCTCTATGCTGTCAAGTGCCTTTAGAGGCCATTACAGAAGGAGACTTCTACAGTTATAACGTGGATTTCTTTTTTTTTTTAAGTCGGAGTCTCATTCTGTCACCCAGACTGAAGTGCAGTGGCACACTCAGGGCCACTACAGCCTCGATCTGCTGGGCTCAGGTCATCCTTCCGCCTCAGCCTTACAAGTAGTGAAACCACAGGTGTGCCCCACCAAGTCCGGCTAATTTTTTTGATTTATTGTAGAAACATCTTGCTAAGTTGCCCAGGCTGGTCTCGAACCCTTGGTCTCAGGCAATCCCTTCACCTCAGCCTCCCAAAGTACTGGGATTACAGGCTTGAGCCACCACGCCTGGCCTTATAATGTGGATTTTAATACTCTTTTTTTTTTGAGTTGTAGTCTCACCCTGTTGCCCAGGCTGGAATTCAGGGGCACGCTCAGGGCCACCACAGCTTCCACCGGCTGGGCTCAGGTGATCCTTCCGCCTCAGCCTTCCAAGTAGCTGAAACTACAGGAGTGCACCACCACACCTGGCTACTTTGTGATTTATTGTAGAGACGAGGCCTTGCCATGTTATCCAGGCTGGTCTCAAACCCCTGGGCTCAGGCCATCCTGTCCTCTCGGTGTCCCAAAGGGCTGGGATGACAAGCGTGAGCCACCACATCTGGCTGCATTTCAATATTCTTACAGCAAAGAGGAGACCTAGGGATACACAGAGAAGAGATGAGAGAAAAGAGCTGCAGGTGTGAGTGCAGAGGCAGGAGGGGAGGGTGGGGAATGTGACCAGGGAGCAGAAGTGTGGGTGGCGGGGCATCTCAGGCTGAGGGGAGGACGAAGCTGAGGGACTTATCTGAGGAGGGTCATGGCGGGGGGAGGATGGAGGGCCGGACTCCCTCCCACGCTGGGAACCTCCACTTCCCCCCTCACACCTCACGGAGAGGCTGGGAAAGAGGAAGCTCTGAGATGTGAACGACACTGGGAGGTGCAGAGACGGGGCCTCCTGGCAGTGGACAAGATGGGGACCTTGGGGTGCCTGGTGCTGTTGGTGAGTATGGGGCTGCAGAGATGAGGTGGGGACGGAGACCCTGAGAGTTGGAGGAAGCAAGGCTGACAACTCAGACCCCTGGGTCTGAGGGAGGAGGGCTGGGGGCCTAGATCTGAGGGAGGAGGACTGGGGTCCTGGACTCCTGGGTCTGGGGGAGGAGGGGTTGGGGCCTGGGTCTGAGGAAAGAGGGCTGGGGTCCTGGACTCCTGGGTCTGCGGGAGGAGGGCTGGGGGCCTGGACTCCTGGGTCTGAGGGA
>NW_007252250.1:222690-234286 GCF_000164805.1 Carlito syrichta | reverse complement strand
GGCGGCGGGTGGGCATAGAGCTCAGGGCCGGCATTTGCAGTTTCGGTCCCCACCTGCCGTCCTGACCGCCTCCGGGTCTGACTCCCATCTGGACCCTCCCCAGGCCCTCTGGACCAGCGTGGAGGCCACCACAGCGGGTGAGTGACCCCGCCCCATCCCTGGGGCAGGTCTGGGAGGAGCAGGGGACCACCACCACCCCACACCTCCTCCCTGTCTCTCAGCCCCCAGCTCAGTGAGAAACCTTAGCATGGAGGCTCGGACCACCAGTTCCATCAGCCTTGCCTGGGTGGCCCCCACCGACTTGGACCCGTCCGCCTATCTCTATTGGGTGCAGTGTTCTGGGGCAGGCGTGTCAGGTGGGAGCGCCAGCACCTGGGAGTGCCAGCTCATGGTGGAGGGGCTCCAGCCCGGGACCCTCTACAACTTCTCCGTGTGGGCCGAAAAGGACGGCGTGGGTGGCCCCAGGGACGTCCTGAGCGCGTCCACAGGTAGGAGAGGCCCCCTGCCCATTGCCTAGCGACGTGTGTGCGCACATATGCGGAAAGTGCCAGGCTGTGCACTTTATTCTCATGATGAGAGCCGCAAGGAAACATCATCCAATGACCTTTCTGGCCAGGCGTGGTGTCTCACGCCTGTCATCACAGCACATTGGGAGGTGGAGGTGGGAGGCTCGCTTGAGCCCAGGAGTTTGAGCCCAGCCTGGGCAACTTGGTGAGACCTCGTCTCTGTGAAAAGTAAAATAACTAGCCGGACATGTGGCATGCACCTGTAGTCTCAGCTACTCAGGAGGCTGAAGCAGAGTCCAGAGGTTGAGGCTTGTGAGCTGTGATCGCACCACTGCACTCTAGCCTGGGCGACAGAGTGAGACTCTGACACAAACAATAATAAAAATAACTCTTCTTTCTTTCCAAGTTCCCAACCCGGTCACTGGCCTGGCCATGGAGGCTCGGACCACCAGCTCCCTCACCCTAAGGTGGACGGCCTCCACGGGCCCAGACCCCAACACCTACCACTACTGGCTCCACTGGGCCGGGGAGGGTGTCCCCGGGGGCACTCAGGACTCCTCAGGCACCAGGGTGACCGTGGAGGGCCTGGCCGCGGGGACCCAATACACCTTCAATGTGTGGGCGCAGAGGCACGGGGTCAACAGCTCCAGCCAGACGCTCACAGAGGCCACAGGTGAGGGGGTGCATCCTGTGCTCGGGAGAAGCGGGAGGGAGCAGGGGGTCTCAGAAGGCCTTGGTTGTTTGGCCCCATGGCTAGGGAGTGTCCCCCATCACAAGCAGGGCTGGGGGCGGGAGGGGCCAGTGACCATGATGCAGGCTTGACCAGCTCTCCAGAGCTCTCAAGACAGAGCACCCTTACCCAGGTCACGTGAGGCAGGCTCATGACTAGACAGGCCGCAGGGGACAGCAGAAGCCAGGTTTCCCCGTGAGCTGGTCCCCAAGGCTCAGGACAGCTGCCCGGGGAGGACACAGTCACAATGTGGGACCCTAAAAGCCCCGACCCTGGGCTTTATGCTCTGAGGGCCAGACAGGAGTTGCTGGCTCACACATTCAAGGACATCCTGCCTCTAGGGGATTGGAACGGGAGCCCGGGCTGCCCGGCCAGTCCCTCTGTATCTCAGCACGTTCTCCAATTGCCTTGAGAACCACCAGTCAGACGGAGGGGAGAACCATCCTGCGGGAACCCTGACCCCTGCCCTTCCTCCAGTGCCCAGCCAGGTCACAGGTCTGAAGCTGCAGGCGCGGACCACCAGCTCCGTCACGCTGCGGTGGACGTCCCCCACGGACCCGGTCCCCCAGACCTACACCTACTGGGTCCACTGGGCAGAGGCTGGAGTCTCCCGCGGGACCAGAAACGTGGCGGAGACGGGGGTGGTGGTGGAGGGCCTGGAAGGTGGGACCCTGTACACCTTCACCGTGTGGGCGCAGAGGAATGGGGTCAGCAGCGGGAACA
Organism: Carlito syrichta; assembly: GCF_000164805.1. Lineage (NCBI taxonomy): Eukaryota > Metazoa > Chordata > Mammalia > Primates > Tarsiidae > Carlito > Carlito syrichta. The sequence continues at coordinate 232,327 of NW_007252250.1, read as the reverse complement.
GAGTCCTGGACGTGCCCACGGGTGAGGCACAGTGCTTGTAACCTGGTTTGCTTCCTGTCTCATGTCCTCGGGGCTCTCTGGGAGACGTGTCATGCCAGCCTTGTGCCCCCAGTTCCACGGGGCCTTGGACAGCCCAGGAGGCAATGTTACCCTGTGTCAGGTGGGTGGGGGATGTTGCCCGAACAGTGAATGGCACATACCACCTGCCAACACCCTTTTTTTTTTTGAGTTGGGTTCTCACTCTGTCACCCAGGCTGGAATGCAGTGGCATGATCATGGCCACACAGCCTTGACTTCCTGGGCTCAGGCGATCCTTCTGCCTCAGGCTCCCAAGTAGCTAGAACTACAGGTGCACCACCACACCCGGCTGATTTTTTGATTTATCATAGAGATGAATGAGGTCTCGCCAAGTTGCCCAGGCAGTTCTTGAACTCTTGGGCTCAGGCAATCCTCTTGCCTCGGCCTCCCAAAGTGCTGGGATGACACCCATCTTTGCTTTCCAGTCCCCAACCCAATCAGAAACCTGGCCATGGAGACTCGGACCACCAGCTCCCTCACCCTGAGGTGGACGGCCCCCACAGGCCCAGACCCCACCTCCTACCACTACTGGCTCCACTGGGCCGGGGCAGGTGTCCCCGGGGGCGTCCAAGGTTCCTCAGGCACCAGGGTGACTGTGCAGGGCCTGGCCACGGGGACCCAATACACCTTCACTGTGTGGGTGCAGAGACACGGGGTCAACAGCTCCAACCAGACGCTCACGGTGGCCACAGGTCAGGGGGTACATCCCAGGCTCAGGGGAAGCAAGTGGGGAGCAGGGAGGGGGCGGGACCTGGGTTGCCTGGTCAGTCCATCTGTATCTCAGGATGTTGCATTTCTAGCACATTCTGCAGCTATCCAGAAGCACTACAAGCGAGACAGAGGGGAGAACTGGGTCGGTTTAAGGCTGCTCAGAATCTTCCTGCAGGAACCCTGACCCCCCTTCCCTTCCTCCCAGTGCCTGGTCAGGTCAGGGATCTGAAGCTGCAGGCGCAGACCACCAGCTCCGTCTCGCTGAGATGGACATCCCCCGTGGGCCCAGACCCCCAGACCTATACCTACTGGGTCCATTGGGCAGGAACTCGTGTCCCCAGCGGGACCAGAAATGTGGCAGAGACAGGGATCGTGGTGGAGGACCTGGAATCCGGGACTTCATATACTTTCATTGTGTGGGCTGAACGGAATAGAGTTCAAGGTGACAGCCAGATCCTCTGTGTGTCCACCGGTAAGGCACAGTGTCCCGTCTATCCTGACTGTGTATCTACCCTGGTCTTACTCTTCCTCAGGCAGCCTTGAAACATCTTTTTGATTGCCCTACCCGGTTGCTATGGGAATCTCTCCCTAGAAACAACTCTCCATGGTGCCCCAGGAGCTCAGGTGCTATGTAGCGACCCTGAAACAGTTACCCACATACGGATTCTTTTTCTTTTTCTGAGACGGAGTCTCCCTCTGTCACCCAGGCTAGAGTGCAGTGGCACACTCACAGCCACCGCAGCCTCAACCTGCTAGGCTCAGGTGATCCTTCCACCTCAACCTTCCAAGTAGCTGAAACTACGGGAATATGCCACTATGCCCAGCTAATTTTTTTATTTATTGTAGAGACAAAATCTTGCTATGTTGCCCAGGCTGGTCTCGAACCCCTAGGCCCAGGCAATCCTCTCGCCTCAACCTCCCAAAGTGCTGGGATTACAGGCTTGAGTGACTGCGCCTGGCTTTTATTTTTAATTAGGAAATGTGTTTTATTTTTTATTTTAAAAATACAAGGTACAATTCAGAATTGAATACAGGTGTATACAAGTGGTCATCGTGCAGATAAAGTTTGGGCCCCCCTTTGGTCCCCACTTTGCCTGGTTTGAGTTCAGGTACCCTTGTTGATGTTACGTACCTTCCCCTGCCCTCCCCTGGCAGTCTCCGGCTACTGCCATTCCCTTTCTTATTATATGATGGTTAATGTTCAGGGTCTGCTTGTGAGTGAGAACATGTGGTCCTCGGTGCTTTGTTTCTGTGATAGATCACTGAGTATGATAGACTCTGAGTCCATCCAAGACCTTCTGATTCTTAGGTTCTAATCTGGAGATGGTCACTCGGACTGTCAGCTCCATCACGCTGAGGTGGATGGCCCCCCAGGGCCAGGAGCCTCAGGTCCAAACCTACTTTGTGCGATGGACCCGAGCAGGCGTCCTGGAGAACACCAAGAGCACACAAAAGACCATGGTCACGGCCGAGGGGCTGGAGGCCGGGACCCTCTACACCTTCACTGTGTGGGCCAGGTGGAATGGTGCTGACAACTCCAGCCAGACGCTCACTCTGTGCACAGGTGAGGCAGGGCCGAGTGTGGCAGTCAGCAGGGGGTGGACTCAGCATCTCAGTCCCACCCTCATGGTGTCAGAGCCCTAGGGAGTCGCTCTTTCGGGGGGGTCCTGGCTGCTCAAGAAGATGGTGAAGTGCTGATCCTAGGCCAGGTGCAGTGGCTCACGCCTGTCATCCCAGCACTTTGGGAGGCTGAGGTGGGAGGACTGTCTGAGCCCAGGAGTTCGAGACCAGCCTGGGCAATATAGTAATACCCTGTCTCTACAAAAAAAAAAAAAGAAAATTAGCTGTGGCACATGCCTGTAGTCCCAGCTACTCGGGCGGCTGAGGAGGGAGGATTGCCTGAGCCCAGGAGGTCGAGGCTGCAGTAAGCTGCGATTGTGCTACTGCACTCCAGCCTGGGCAACAGAGTAAGACCCCCCACTGAAAAATAAAAGAAAAAAGAAAAAGAGGCTGGGCTCAGTGGCTCAGCTTGTAATCCCAGGCCGAGGCAAATGGATTGCCTGAGCCCGCGGGTTCGAGACCAGCTGGGGAAACTTGGCGAGACCATGCCTCTACAATAAATTTTTTAAAAATTAGCTGGGTGTGGTAGCGCACGCCTGTAGTTCCAGCTACTTGGAAGGATCGTCAGAGCCCAAGAAGTTGACACTGGGGTGGCTGTGAATTGCCACTGCTCTCTAGCCTGGGTGACAGAGTGAACTCCAACTAAAAAAAAAAAAAAAAAAAAAAAGAAAAGAAAAAAACCCCACTGATTTCTGTGCCCTGGATTTCAGTTCCCAACGAGGTCACAGGCCTGGAGAGCGAAGCCCGCACAAACAGCTCTGTCACCCTGAGGTGGAAGGCCCCCCCAGGCTGGGATTTACCTCCCTACACCTATGGCGTGCGGTGGTCCAGCGGAGGGCACCCTCAAGAGCACCCAGACCATCACGTGAGCGGGACCAGTGAGGCAGAGACTAGAAAGACGCGGTATGTGGTAGACAGACTCCGGCCCGGAACCCGGTACGTCTTCAGCGTGTGGGCCGAGAGACACGCCGCGGCCAGTGCCATGCGGACCCTCCAGGCGTCCACAGGTGAGTTGGGTCATGAGTCAAGGTGGTGGGTCGAGGTCGGCGGTGAAGGCTGTGAGAGCCAAATAAACTACAAACCCCATCAGGCCCTGGGGCCGGCCCGTGAGTTACAACCATGTGATGGGTCCCGGGCCTTATGGGAGTTGTAGTTTTTGGTAGCAAATTGTTTGCTGGTTGTCGTCAAGGGTTGGGGTGGGAGGCATTGGAAGGATCTGTGTTGAGGTGTGGGGCCATGCCAGTGGGCATGATGGGGTGGGGGTGGAGGCCACCTTGGATGGTCCCTTCTGACTCCTCTCATTCCTTCCTCCCAGCCCCAGACTCCGTCATCATCAACTCCTGTGTTGGCGCCTCAGGGGGTTATGGGGTCATCCTGACCTGGTCCTGCCCCTCGGGGAGCTACGAGGCCTTCGAGCTGGAGGTGGGTGGGCAGCGGGGCTCCCAGGACAGGTCGTCCTGTGGGCGTGGTGTGTCCATGTCGGGTCTCCAGCCAGGTCAGTCCTACCCAGCCACCATCACCACCGTCTGGGATGGAATGAGGGCCCTGTCCGCCCCCGTGACCTGCCACACCAAGAGTGCAGGTGAGCAGAGTCACCCAGGGCCTGACAGCCTAGAGGATGGCCTTGCTGGGGGGTCCCCCGGAATGCCAGTGTTGGGGGCCAGGCCTTCTGCAATGATGGACCATTGGGCAGTTTGGGAGAGACTCCACTAGGAGCCCATGCCTCGATAAGGAGGGTCCAGACCGGGCAGGGTGGCTCACACCTGTCATCCCAGCATTTTGGGAGGCCAAGGTGAGAAGACTGCTTGAGCTCAGGAGTTCTGAGACCAGCCTGGGCAACATAGTGAGACTCCATCTCTCCAAAAAGGCAAAAAGTTAGGTGGGTGTGGTGGTGCACACCTGTAGTCTCAGCTACTTGGGAGGCTGAGGTGGGAGGAGCGCCTGACCCAGGAGGTTGAGGCTGCACTCCAGGTTGTGCCATTGCACTCCAGCCTGGCCAACAGAATGAGACCCCGACTCCAAAAAAAAAAAAAGTGAGTCCTCACCTTGCTGAAGACCAGGGCGCTGGAGTGTCCATCCAGGCCCCTGGGCTCTCAGGAACTTCGAGACTCCCACTGGCCAGCACAACCACCAACAAGTTTGGTCCTCGACCTCGGAGCAGGTACTGGGTGCCCATATCAGCCAGGATGTGGACTCTGGCCTCGGCGTTCCCCTCCCTGAGCCCCCAGCAAGCTGTTGTGTAGACACAACTGTCTGGGGTTGGGAGGATGAGAGGAAGCCTCATAGGTGGGATTGGAGGCTCAGAGGGGTCCCACCCCACCTCTCCCCACCCAGGGGTCATTGCTGGGGCCGTGATCGGGGCGCTCGTCTCCATCCTCATGGCGGGTTTGCTGGTGTACTTCCTGTGGCGGAGGTCAGACTCTGGGCGGGGCCTGTGGGTTTTGTGGCAGTGGGTTGGGAATGGGGAGAGGGAGGAAGATGGGAAGGGAGCAGATGTCCAAGGGGTGGACGGGGACGGGGGTCTCCAGGAACACCATCGCCCCTAGTCTTCCAGCTCAAGGTCCCTCTTCTCAGGAGGAAGAGCCCAGGGATGCCATCGTGGAGTTACCGGATGGTGCCCAGGTGCGTGGCCTACCTGCTTCTCTCCCCCGCTTTAAGGCAGGATGTCCAACCTCTTGGTCTCCCTGGCCCACACATAAATTATATAATATAGTTGGTGGATATACATATTAAGACTTCTTATTTTTTTTGAGTCAGAGTTTCACTCTGTTGCCCAGGCTGAAGTGCAGTGGCATGCTCATGGCTACTGCAGCCTCAACCTGCTGGGCTCAGGCAAACCTTCCACCTCAGCCTTCCAAGTAGCCGGAACTACGGTGCGCACTACTACACCCAGCTAATCTTTTATGTATTGTAGACACGAGGTCTCATCAAGCTCCCTGGGCGGGTCTCAAACCTGTGGGCTCAGGCAATCCACTCGCCTTGGTCTCCCAAAATGCTGGGATTACAGGCTGAGCCACTGAGCCTGGCCTTTTTGTTTGTTTGTTTCTTGAGTTGGAGTCTCACTCTGTTGCCCAGGCTGGAGTGCAGGGGCATACTCATGGCCACTGTAGCCTCGACCTGCTGGACTCAGGTGATCCTTCTGCCTCAGCCTTCCAGATAGCTGGAACTACAGGCATGCGCCATCATGCCCGGCTAATTTTTTGATTTATTGTAGAGACGAGGTCTCACTATGTTGCCTAGGCTAGTCTCGAACCCCTGTGCTCAGGCAATCCTCTCACCTCCACCTCCCAAAGTACTGGGATTATAGGTGTGAGCCACTATGCCTGGCTAAGACTTCCTTTTTTGGAAAATATTTTTTATTATAAAAGTTAGAAAAATGAGGATAATATTAAACTAGTGGGAAATTTGACCTTGTTTTTGTAAAACGAATCTATCATTTCATTATCTGGTTCGATGGAAGTGGTCACAATTCCTTTTTTTTTTTTTTTTTTTTTTGGAGTCAGAGTCTCACTCTGTCGTCCAGGCTGGAGTGCAGACGCACACTCACGGCCACTGCAGCCTCAACCTGCTAGACTCAGGTGATCCTTCCTCCTCAGCCTCCAAGTAGCTGAAACTACAGGCACGTGCTACTATGCCTAGTTAATTTCTTGATTTATTGTAGAGACAAGGTCTCACCAAGTTGTCCAAGCTGGTCTTGAACCCCCAGGCTCAGGCAATCCTCTCATCTCAGCCTCCCAAAGTGCTGGGATTATAGGTGTGAGCCACCGCACCCAGGTGACGGCAATCCCTAGTGAGTTACCAAGGTGCTCATGAGAAATGTTTGTTAGAATTTTGCTTCTCAGCTGGGCACAGTGGTTCACACCTATAAAAATTTTTTTTTTTTTTCCTTGAGTCAGAGTCTCATTCTGTCGCCCAGACTGGAGTGCAGTGGCTGCTCCCGGCCACCGCAGCCTTGACCTTCTGGGCTCCGGCGATCCTTCCGCCTCAGCCTTCCAAGTAGCTGGAACTACAGGTGTGCACTACCACGCCCAGCTAATTTTTTGATTTTTATTGTAGAGATGAGGTCTCGCCAAGTTGCTCAGGCGGGTCACGAAAAAAAGAATTTTGTTCCGCACGTGCTCCATCCATCATTGAAAACAGCCACTCACAAATGTCTGTGCTTCCAAAGAGCAATGTGCTTCCAAAGAGCAATCATCAATAAGGCGTGATGGAGAACAAAAACAAAACTACACATGGGATCACAAAGAAAATAGATACTGAAAAATATATGATGTTAGCCGGGTGCAGTGGCTCAAGCCCATAATCCCAGCACTTTGGGAGGCAGAGACGAAAGGATTGCCTGAGCTCAGGGGTTCGAGACCAGCCTGAGCAACAGGACGAGACCTCATCTCTATAATAAATCCAAAAAAAAAAAAGTAGCTGAGTGTGGTGGTGCGCGCACCTGTGGTTCCAGCTTCTTGGAAGGCTGAGGTGAGGTGGAAGGATCGCTCGAGCCCAGTAGGTCGAGGCTGTGGTGGCTGTGAGCATGCCACTGCACTCCAACCCAGGCGACAGAGTGAAACTCCGACTCAAAAAAACCCCAAAAAACATGATGTTAAAAGATTGTGTGGGGCCGCACGACTTGCCATCCTAGGCTGCATGCGACAGGTGCATTGGACATGATACTTTATAGCCACTCAACAACTTGATATGACAAACTACAACTCCCATGAGCCTCAGGCATGCTCTGCAGATGAGATGCATGTGGTGTGGCCCAGGGCCTGATGGGATTTGTAGTCCGCATGGCTCTCCCCAACTCCAAATTCAGAACTGGGAGATGCTGGAATTCCCTGCTGTCTATGGGGCTGGACAGCGGGGGAGTTGACACCAGGTCCACATCCAAGCGCTGGGCAGCACCTTCTGAGCTGCCAACCCAGACCTGACACCCATCCCTGACCTCAGCTTCTCTCCTTTATCCTTCTCAGCCGCCATCCTCAGGGAGACTCCCTGGTCCTTATCTAAAATCTCTGCCAGGCACAGTGGCTCACACCTGTCATCCCAGCACATTGGAAGGCCGAGGCGGGAGGATCGCTTGAGCCCAGGAGTTCTAGACTGGCCTGGGCCACATAATGAGACCTTGCCCCTACAAAAAATGTTTAAAAATTTAGTTGGGTGTGGTGGTGTGCCCCTGTAGTCCCAGCTACTCGAGAGGCCGAATCAGGGTCTCACTCTATTGCCCAGGCTGGAGGGCAGTGGCATGATCATGGCTCACCACAGCCTTGACCTCCTGGGCTCAGGGGATCCTTCCCCTTCAGACTCCATCCAGCTTTATTCCTCACCACCCTCCCTCCTCCCTGCAGAAAGAGTAACTTCTCACAGAGATCTGGGGCGTGACTGTGTGAGGGCTTTGGGAGTCTGAATGCAGCTCCACTCTGAGGGAGTGGCTTGGCTGTGAAGAGCGTTCAGCTCAGGGTCTTTTCTTTGGGATTCCAGAAGGTTGGGTTTGATGTTCCCTCTGGGGCCTCCAGAGTTGCTAAGGGTGCCCCGATACTCTTCTTTCCTTGCTTGAACTCAGGAGTTTGAGAGCAGTCTGGGCAACATAGCGAGACCTCGTCTCTACAATAAATACACAAACTAGCTGGAAGTGGTGGTGTGTGTCTGTGGTCCCAACTACTTGGGAGGCTGAGGAGGGAGGATTGCATGAGCCCAGGAGGTTGAGGCTGTGGTGGCTGTGAGCCTGCCACTGCCCTCTATCCTGGGCAACAGAGTGAGACTCCAACTCAACAAACCAAAACCAAAACCCAAGATTCCTACCTGTTGACTCTGGGAAACTCTTCCATTATCTCCACAATCATTGCCCCACTGCTTTCTGGTTCTTTCTGTGAAAGCCCTGTTAACCGGAGGCTGGCTGTCCTTAGCATAACTCCAGAGCTCTTATCTTCTGGTTTGCCTGTTTTTTTGTATGTTTTTGTGTTGCTTTGTTTTACTTCTGTGGAGATTTCTTCAAACCTCATCTTCCAAACCTTCTACTGAATTTTGTGGGGTTTTTGTTTTGTTTTTGAATTGGGGTTTCCCTCTGTCACACAGACTGGAGTGCAGTGGCACGATCACAGCTCACCACATACAGGGGATCCTTTCACTTCAGCCTCCCGAGTAGCTGGAACTACAGGCACATGCCATCATGCTTTAATTTTTTGAAGAGACGAGGTCTCGCTATGTGTTCCAGGCTGTTCTTGGACTCCTCGGCTCAAGCGAGCCTCCCACCTCGGCCTCCCAAAGTGCTGGGTTTGCAGGCATGAGCCACTGTGCCTGGCCACGTTTCAGTGTTTTAACAGTTAGAGGCCAAATGTGGTGGTTCATGCCTGTCATCCCAGCACTTTGGGAGGGGGAGGCAAGACCAGCCTGTGCAATTTGGAGAGAACTCATCTCTACAAAAAATTAGTTGGGCATGGTGGCACGCGCCTGTGGTTCCAGCTACCTGGAAGGCTGGAGCAGAAGGATCACCTGAACCCAGCCGGCTGTGGCTGCAGTGGCCTTGAGTGTGCCACCGCACTCCAGTCTGGGGGACAGAGTGAGACTCTGACTCAGAAACAAATGGCTGGGTACAGTGGCTCAAGCCTACAATCCCAGCACTTTGGGAGGTCAAGGTGAGAGGATTGCCTGAGCTCGCAGGTTTGAGACCAGCCTGGGCAATATGGTGAGACCTTGTCTCTACAATAAATTTTTTTAAAAAATTAGCTGGGCATGGTAGCAGGTGCCTGTAGTTCCAGCACTTGGAAGGCTGAGGCGGAAGGATTGCCGGAGCCCAGCAGGTCCAGGCTGCAGTGACTGTGAGCGTGCCACTGCACGCGAGCCTGGGCAGCAGAGGAGACTCTAACTCAAAACAAACAAAAAACCAATTAGAACTTTTCACCCGTGCCCCCCATCTCCTCTTCTGCATTTCTGGGGGGGGGGTCAGAAGAATTAGGGGACATAGGCAGTAAAGGCCTCCTGCCATCCTGCATCCCCACAGCCCCCAGACTGCGATCTTGGCCAGGGACTTCGCCAACCACGTCAAGAGAAAGGGGAAGGCCGGCAACTACGGCTTTGCCCGGGAGTACCAGGTGTGGGCCTGCGGGTCCCTCCCGCGGGTGGTTCCCCCAGTCCGCCTTTCCCCTCCCCCGCTTCTAGCCGGCGTCATCTGGGTTGGCCAGCTTTGAATCGGGCTGTGCTGCATTCCTGCTCTCCCCGGATTTTCCCGCTGGGCAGG
>NW_007252250.1:205990-221706 GCF_000164805.1 Carlito syrichta | reverse complement strand
AAAAAAAAAACCCCATCTCCAAACACAGCCACACTCTGAGGTCCTGGGGTTTAGGATTTCACATAGGAATTTTGGTGGGCCACAACTGAGCATGTGACAGTATCTTTGTCCTTCTCAGTGTCTCTGCCCATCTAATGCTGGCTCTCTGTCTCTCATCAGACGACAGGACCCGGGTGCCCCTGCAGCTCCTCCCCGGGGACCCAGACTCCGCCTACGTCAATGCCAGCTTTGTGCCAGTGAGACCAGGATGCTGGGGGGAAGCAGGTCGGAGGGTGATTGGGGAGCAAGAGGCTGGAAGTGGACTCAGCATCGCCTTGCCCCCTCCCCAGGGTCTCCACGGACCCCAGGAGTTCATTGCGGCCCAGGGCCCCCTGCCGCAGACCGTGGGCGACTTCTGGCGCCTGGTGTGGGAACAGCAGAGCCGTGCTGTGGTCATGCTGACCAACTGCGTGGAGTCTGGACGGGTGAGGGAGACCTCGGCCCTGGGTGCTGACCCCAGCCCTGGTATGGACGGGACTCCCCACATTCCAACCCAAGCACTGACATGGATCCCGTCATAGCTCTGACCTTTGACTCTGACCCTGATACCATCACTGACCCCGACCTTGCCCTAGCCCTAGCCCCAGACCCTGACTCTGAGTTCACACAGCACACTGGAAATCTGATCGTGAGTCTGGCCTTAATCCCTCCCCCCACCCCCCACATTGGACCCCATCCCAAGAACCAAGAACTCTGACCCTGACCCCAGCCCAGCCAGGATGTCGGTGCCGACCTGAATCAGTTTGACCCAGTGGAATTTGGAGACAAGACCTGCTCTCACTCACCCACCTTGGACCGGGAGCTTTTGGGAACTCACTCCTTCTCAGCGGCTCCCACCCAGTCAGTCCTGATTCCTAAGCACTCCCACGCCCCCTCAGGTGATGTGTGAGTGCTACTGGCCCCTGGACACCCAGCCCTGCCTCCACGGGACCCTGCAGGTGACACTGGAGGGAGAAGAGGTGACAGAACACTGGACTCTGCGGGACCTAAAACTCAATCATGTGAGGCACCCCGCCCAACCTGTCCCTCGACCACCCTCCACCCCGCAAACCTTGACCAAGTGTCCACAGCCCCCCAAATCACAAGGTGCCCCAAGTCTCCACAGACACACCCCACTCCTGGTTTTAATTCTTGAGGAAACTTCCCGGGCTCCCCAGTCCCCAAAGCCCCCACAGCCTACAAACGCCCCTCCCTCTGTACTCTCTTCTGACACTCCACCCCAGACAGACCAGCAGAAGTCCCTGTTCATCCGGCAGTTCCACTACACAGCCTGGCCAGAGCACGGCCTCCCGCACTCCCCCGGGTCCCTGCTGGAGTTTTGGAAGGTGCTCCGGCAGTGGGTGGATGAGGATAAGGACACACGCCCCCCTGTCGTGCACTGCAGGTCAGACCATGCCCCCCCCCAGTCTCTCCTCCTTGTCCTCTGCCTGACAAATGCCCCAACTGGTAGTTCCATGGAGCTGGGGGAAGGAGCAGGATGATGGGGGATGTTTGTTATGCAGCCGCAACCTCTGTCCCCCTGCCAGCTGCTCTTCCTGATACTTGAGCTTGCACACTCGATGTGCAAGAGCTGCTCTTCCTAAAGCTTGAGCTTGCACACTCGATGTCAGTGAGATCTCACCCTGATAGAGTATCTCCTGGGAACTCTGACAGGAGCAGGTTGGGCCATCCACCAAGGTGCAGTCAGCTTCCCAATAATGATGTTCCTGCCTGACAAGTTAGTCTATGTCTGTTCCTCTTTCTTTGGTTTGAGAAAGACTAAGCCAGGCGTGGTGACTCACACCTGTAATCCCAGCACTTCAGGAGGCCAAGGTGGGAGGGTCACTTGAATCCAGGAGTTTGAGCTCAGCCTGGGCAACATAGTGAGATCTCATCTCTACAAAAATATTTTTTTAAAAATTAGCTGGTGGTGGTGCACACCTATAGTCCTAGCTGCTTAGGAGGCTGAGGTGAGAGGATTACCTGAACCCAGGAGGTCAAATTTGCATTGAGCTGGGATTGTGCCACTGTTCTCCAGCCTGGGTGACAGAGTGAGACCCTGACTCAAAAAAGCAAAACAAAGCAAAAAAAACCAAAAACATCTTTTGTGGGCAGTGGAATGGCTTTGTGTCTCGTGTCTGCAGTTAAAAAAATCTGTACATGTATTGAAATTCATAGAACTGTACCCCAGAAGGGAAAACACTTAACTTTTTGTATAATTATTTAAAAATTAAAAATGTAAAAAGCAAAGGTAAGGAAAGAAGAAAAAATAGCAAGAAAGCTTGCCTTCGTTCCGCAGCCCAGCCCTGGGGAAGTCCCTCTTCCGGTCTCACCCATCTCCTGCCCTCGTGTCCTCAAGCTGCCCTCCATCTCCCCTTAGCGACGGCGCTGGTCGCACTGGCATGCTGATTGCCGTGGATGTGCTGCTTCGCCAGCTGGGGGCCGAGGGCCGCGTGGCACCATTCAGTTATGTGAGAGCCATGTGCAGGAGCCGTCCTGGGATGCTGCAGACTGAGGTGAGGTGTGTGTGTGTGTGTGGAGGGGTGGCGCTCAGGAGGGCTGGGTTGTTCCATCTCAGAGGTGGGGGAGTGAGCTCTGACTTGGATGGCTGCCATGGGACCCAGAGCCTTGATCCCAAGCCGCACTCCCTCTGAGGGGTCTGTCGTCCTCCCAGTGCCCACAGACAAGACAGGGAACCAGGAAGCGGTTTCCTGGGGAAAACGTTCTGTCTGTCTGTCTATCTGTCTGCCTATCTAGCTATCTATCTAATTGATCTAATCTATCTGTCCATCCATCCATCCATATATTCATTATGTATCTATTTATTTCATCTATCTATAGATCTTCTATCTATCTATCTGTCTCATCTATCTAGATATATGTATGCAAGTATATGCATATATATGTATTCTGAATTTTTTTTTTTTTTGAGTTGGAGTCTCACTCTGTCGCCCAGACTGGAGTGCAGTGGCCGCTCCTGGCCACCGCAGCCTTGACCTGCTGGGCTCCGGTGATCCTTCCACCTCAGCCTTCCGAGTAGCCGGAGTTACAGGCGCACGCTACCATGCCCAGCTCATTTTTTTATTTTAATGTAGAGATGAGGTCTTGCTGCCCAGGCAGGTCTCGAACCCACGGGCTCAGGCAATCCACTCACCTCAGCCTCCCAAGGCGCAGGATTACAGGCTGAGCCACTGAACCCAGCTGTATTCTGAATATTTAACATATACAGTTGGACTTCATATCCATGGCTTCCACATCCACAGATTTAACAACCACAGATCCAAAATATGTGTCCAGGTCAGGCACAGTGGCTCACACCTGTAATCCCAGCACTTTGGGAGGCTGAGGTAGGTCTCTCTTGAGATCAAGAGGTTGAGACCAGTCTGGGCAACATAGACCTGGTTTCTACAAAAAAATTTAAAAAATAAAAATATATGGGAATGAACAAGAATACAACAATTAAAAAAATACAAACAAAAATACAGTATAAAGCTATTTACATAGCATTTACATTGTATTAGGTATTATAAGTAATCTAGAGATAATTTAAGGTGTATGGATTGCCTGAGTCCAAGAGTTCGAGACATGTCTGGGCAACTTGGTGAGCCCTCGTCTCTACAAAACATCAAAAAATTAGTTGGACGTGGTGGCGCGTGCCTTTACTTCCAGCTACTTTGTAGGCTGAGGCGGAAGGATCGCCTGAGTCCAGGAGGTCAAGGCTGCGGTAGCTATGATGATGCCACTGCACTCTAACCTAAGTGACAGAGTAAGACCCCAACTCAAAAAAAAAAGTATACGGGAGGATTGCATAAGGTTATATACAAATATTCCATTTGATATAAAGGGCCTTGAGCGCCTTTGGATTTTCATGTCTGTAGGGGGTCCTGGAACGAGTCCCCCACGGATGTTGTGGGACCACTGCATATCTTGGTCTCTGTCTCCACCTCTCTCTCTCTCTCTCTCTCTCTCTCTCTCTCCTTATATTCTGAAGTTTATAACGACCTGCAAAGTTAGGAGTTGTCCACAGGACCCCTCAATTCTGACACCATCTCCATATCAGGAGGTCCCTTAGACTTCCTCATATTTGATAATTTGCTAGAAGGACTCAACAAACTCATGGAGAGCTGCTGTGCTCATGGTCACAGCTTCTTACAGAGAAAGGACACAGCTTAACACCGGCCAAAGCAAGAGACACAGGGGAGCATCCAGGAAAGTTCCACACACAGAACTTCCTCTTTTCCTCTCCCCATGAAGTCATGGATAGTGCTAATTACTCCCTGCACAAAATCATGTGGCAACATGCAGGGAGTGTTGCCAACCAGGGAAGCTCCTTAGATGTTGGCATCAAAAGTATTTCCCAGGGTCTCAGCCATGTAGACACGATTCCTATTCAGTGTGGCTGACCTCAGTGTCCAGCCCTTCTGAAGGAAGAGCAGATACCATATGACCCAAAGCCTCCATCCTAAATCACATTGTTAGACTGTTCAATGTGGCTCAAGGCTCCCAGCAAACAAAGACACTCTTATAAGGCAGGACATTTCACTTCCCAGTAGTTGATGGCAAAGGCCAGAACTCTCCCTGCGTAAAGTTAATTCATTTACAAAATCATGTTTCCTGGAGTCCTCCCAATTTAACTCAGCTTCTCCTGTCGCCATAACAACACACAGATCACCACAAATTTGCAGGGTGTTCTCAAGGCAGGCAGAAGGGAGAAGCTTTGGAAGGCCCTTATCATGTGGGTCTGATGGATGCCTCTATTTATTCTGGGGTCATGGGATGTTATTATGGTTGCCCCCAGACATCTAGGTTCCAGGTTGGCTCTTGTGAGCCTCCTCATGTTTGGCATCCAGAGGTTCTAGAAGGAGTTCTGGAAATTAGTATGAGGAGTGGGGTTGTCATATTAGGAATACTCAGGTTAACACCCACATAACGTGGATTCTGTGACAGCAAAGTGGACAAAGATGAGCCCCATCTCTAATGCTCTAACATTCCCCTAGTCACCAAGGAGTTGGTAAACTTTCTCACTCTGCGCCTCTACATCCATCCTTAGGTAAAAGATATAGTAGGTTCAGAGAAAGTGAGTCCTGCTTGGAGGCTCAGACTGTGGAGCCAAAGAGAGCAGAGAAAAATGGCCAAGGAAGGCTCAGAATTTTGTTCCCAGCAGGGCCCACACCTCCCAACATGGGGTCAGCCCTTCATCCAGAATCTTCTCCCTTGTTCCTACAGAACCAGTATGTGTTCCTGCATGAGATCCTCCTGCACTTCTTGAAGTCAGCACCCCAGGCCCAGGCAGAGGTGGCAAACAGGAGAGAGAACATCTATCAGGATATAGACATGGCCGACAGTGTGTACCAGGACATGGCTGGCTTTGTGTACGAGAGCCCAGACCAGGGGCTGTACCAGAGCATGTCAGGGTCTGGGAACTTTGAGTTAAAGGACTTGGGAGTGTGACGAGCCAAGACCCTCATTCTGGGACAAGGGGAGGTGGCCTGGATTGTGGAGTCCTGGGCAGGACCTGTCCTGGCAGCCCTAATGCACATATCCTAGAGCAGGGCAGGGGCTGGGAGCCATACCCTACCTAGTTTTTGCTTCCCCTTTGTTCATTGAGATATAGTTGACTTACACTTAATTGCATAGTGATACCATTGTTTTCGTGTATACACATTGTGATTGATGCATAGATTATTTTCAGCACCCTAACCACCTCCCTTAAACCCCCTCCATTTTCATAGCCCCTCCAAGAGTAACCACTATCCTGATCCCTAGCACCATAGATTTGTGTGGTCTGTCTTTGAACTTGATCTAAACGGAATGATAGAGTTCATGGTTATTTGCGTTTGGCTTCTTTCACTCAACATTGTGGATGGAAGATCAATCCATGTTGTGTGTTCATTTTTATTGCTACATAGTATTTTATTGTATGAACATATGACAGTTTCTTGACTCTTCCTTTTCCTTGTGGACATTTGCTTATTTTCAGTTTGGGGCCATTGTGAATAAAGCGACTGTGAACCTTTCTGTCCATGTTTTTGGAGGGACAAAAGTGGTTATTTCCCTTGGGAATCTGCCTAGCAGTGGAATTACCAAGCAGATAGTATGTGTACCTTTGGTTTTAGTAGATTCTGCCAAGCAGTTTTCCAGTGTGCTGTCCTGCTAGCAACGTGAGCAAGTTCCCTCTGCTTCATATTCTTGCAAATAGTTGGTATTGTTTATCTTTTTCATCGTAGCTACTCTGATGGCATGTTCTGGTACTTCCTTGTGGTTTTAATTTCCATGATGTGTAGTAAGGTTGAATACCTTCCCATTTGTGGGCATGTGTGTGGCCATTTGGATGTTATTTTATATTTATTCAAGCCAAGGTCTTTGTCATCTGGGCTGAAATGCAGTGGCATGATCACAGCCACTGCAGCCTCAACCTGCTGGGATCAGGCGATCCTTTCACTTCAGCTTTCTGAGTACCTGGGACTACAGGTGTGCACCACCACGCCTGGCTAATTTTTATTTTTTTTATTTTTTATTTTTTTGAGTTGGAGTCTCACTCTGTCGCCCAGACTAGAGTGCAGTGGCCGCTCCCGGCCACCAGAGCCTCGACCTGCTGGGCTCTGGCGATCCTTCCGCCTCAGCCTTCCGAGTAGCCGGAATTACAGGCATGCGCTACCATGCCCGGCTGATTTTTTGATTTATTGTAGAGATGAGGTCTCGCCAAGTTGCCCAGGCAGATCTCGAACCCGCGGGCTCAGGCAATCCACTCACTTCAGCCTCCCAAAGGTGCGGGATTACAGGCTGAACCACCAAGCCTGGGTTAGATAATTTTTATTTATTTATTTATTTATTTATTTTTATTTTTTTTGAGTTGGAGTCTCACTCTGTCACCCAGACTGGAGTGCAGTGGCCACTCCCAGCCACCGCAGCCTCGACCTGCTGGGCTCCGGCGATCCTTCCACCTCAACCTTCCAAGTAGCCGGAATTACAGGCATGCACTACCATGCCCGGCTGATTTTTTTATTTATTGTAGAGATGAAGTCTCGCTGCCCAGGCGGGTCTCAAACCCACGGGCTCAGACAGGCTAATTTTAAAATTGGGTTTATTGTAGAGACAAGGTCTCGCCAAATTGCCCAGGCTGGTTTTGAACCGCTGGGCTCAGGCAGTCTTCTCTCCTCTGCCTCCCTTTTTATTTTTTATTCTTTTGTAGAGACACAGTCTCAATATGTTGCCCAGGCTGGTCTCGAACTCCTGGGCTCAAGTGATCCACCTGTCTTGGCCTCTCAAACTGCTGAGATTACAGGTGTGAACCACCGCTCCTGGCTGATTTGGATATTCTTGTTGGTGAAGTGTCTTTTCAAGTTTGTTGCCCATTTCTAAAAGTCCAGCCTTCTGCCTTTCCCTAGGTGAGTTGTAGAAGATCTTTGAAAATATGAAGGGAATGGGTCTTTTTATCAGGTGTTTGTATCGCAAGTGTCATCGTGGCCCAGTTTTAGCTCAGGGCTCTGACATGTCATGTGGGACCATTACGTGGAAAAGTTCACTTTCTGAGGGTACTGTGCTGAGATTTTTCCCACTCCCCCACCACAGCCTTCCTGTCACAAAACTGGCGATTGGAAGGAATCTCTGCCTGTTCTCCTATGGAGTCCAGGATTACTGAGGAATGGGAATGGCTGTGCCTTGGATTCTTCTAGACCCCAACTTCCCTCAGGGCAGGAAGAGACTGGGTTTTCCCTGGCTGTGACACACCTACTTGGCTCTGCCTCCCCTTCTGACCCCTCTTTAGCACCAAGGAGAGCGATCTCAGGCACGGCCAGAACCCAGAGGCCCAGAGGTGGCTGTGAATGGGTTGGAACCATGCTGTCTTTCTGCCTCTCTCTGGATGATCTGGGGTCGAGCCTTCCTTGCCTTCTGCTGTGATTTCATCCCTCAACTCAGACTAGGCACAGAAGACGATAAGTTAATATGTGACAAATGGAGGCATGAAAGAGGCGGGGAAAACTTCAGGATGGCACTGCCTCTCCTGCACCCAGATGCCCTGATGGGTGTGGAGTTGGAGCTCCACAATACACCTTCTCTGCTATCATCCAAAACATGGACGAACTTGACCTGTCCCAGCATGCCCACCAGAAGCTAACCTTTCCAAGACGCCACCTGTCCGGGACTCCCGAGAGTCACAGCTCCTGGTCATTCTACCTCTTCACTTGTGACTATGAATGCAGAGAGGTCGCTGGCACCCTAGTGTCCCAGAAGCTGCAAGGGTTGAGCTCTCCAGTCCTCCCCCTGAGCTCCCAAAGCATCCTGCCCTCGTCCCAAGTCAGCAGCCATTTGGGGAGTGGAGGAAATTTTTCTGGGTATGGAAAAAGGAATTTACCAAAAAATCAGTAGGGGGGCATCTAGTAGACCTGATGCAATCTAGGTGAGTCTTCTGTGTCTCAGAGAAGATCCAGGTGGGACTGGCAGGTAGGATCACAGCCAGGGGCTCAGAAGAGCAAGACAGAGTGATGTTGGTGTTATGACAGGAGGTGTGTGCAGGGTTGTCAACGTCTGAAGAGAAGGGCATTGGGATTCCCCAGGCAGACTGGATAGGAGTCCTCAGAGAAGAGGCAGAGTCAGAGCTGGGGCTTAGGGAGGTGGAAGCCAGTGGTGAGATGGAGAAGGGGATATTCCAGGCAAAGGACCCAGCACGTGCTAAGGCCTTGGGTAGGAAAGATTCCAGAACATCTGAGGAAATGTCAATCATGCTGTGTGATGGAGCAAATACCACGTGCTGGGCCTGGCAGGGGAGCCCGGGGAGGCTGGCAGGCGTCAGTCAGATGGGCTTTATCTGAGCCGTAGGGAGCTGGCAGTGTAAGCATGTGTCTGTGTCCACCACATGATCCTGGTCTTCCATTCCCCATGGAGAGGGCATTGGGGCTACACTGGGATGATACCCTCATAGCAGAAGGTGATGGTGGAGGATGGGAGGCCAGAGAGAGAGGCTACCTCCATGTTCAATTGAGTTTTGCCACATACGCAGAGTAGTCGCCCCCAGGGCCACTGTCATGTGCTCTCCCCCCAACTGGGTGGCTCAAAACACCAGCAATTTTCTCACAGCGCTGGAAGCCAGAATATTCCACATCAAGATGTCAGCAGGGCCATATTCCTTCGGGGGCTCTGACGAGATCCTCTGTCAGCACTCCCCCGACTTCTGGTGGTGCCAGGCGTCCCTGGGCTTTTGGCCACATCACCCCAATTCTTCCCTCCATTTTCACATGGCCTCCTCCTCCGTGTCTGTGTCTCTTTTCTGTTCCTTATAAAGATTCTTGTCGCTGGATATGGGACCCCCTGGACACCAGGATGATCTCCTCTCAGAATCCGGAGCCCAGTTTCATCTGCAGAGACCCCTTTTCCAAGTAAGGTTGCATTCACAGGTTCCAGGGATTAGGACAAGGGTGCCTTTCAGCTCATGGCAAGTTATGGTCCACATCCTTCACAGAAGTTCAGGGAGGACTCGGGCAGGATTGTCTAGTGTCTAGCCAGTCACGGAGGAAGAAGTGGGGAAGGCTTTTGTTCTTCCAACTCATCTCTCATTTTGTTCAACCTGTCACTAAAGCAGCCCACAATGGTTTCTGTTTTTTGGAGAAACGAGGTTTCACCATGTTGCCCAGGCTGGTCTTGAACTCCTGGGCTCAAGCAATCCTCCAGCTTCAGTCTCCCAAGTAGCTGGGACTACAGGTGTGCACCACCATGCTGGCTAATTTTTAAATTCTTTTTGTAGAGACGAGGTCTCACCACAATGCCCAGACTGGTCTTGAACTCCTGGACTCAAGTGATCCTCCCTTCTTGACCTCCCAAAGTCCTAGGATTACAGGTGTGAGTCACCGTGCCCGGTTCTCCCATAGATTTTACTCAAGACTAAAAAAGCAGCTGGGCTGGGTGGCTGAGGCGAATAGGTTGCCTGAGCCCGCGGGTTCGAGACCCGCCTGGGTAGCGAGACTTCATCTCTACAATAAATAAAAAAATTAGCCGGGCGTGGTAGCGTGCGCCTGTAGTTCCAGCTACGTGGAAGGCTGAGGCAGAAGGATCGCCGGAGCCCAGCAGGTCGAGGCTGCGGTGGCCAGGAGTGGCCACTGCACTCCAGTCTGGGCGACAGAGTGAGACTCCAACTCAAAAAAAAAAGAGAGAGAAAAAAAGACTAAAAAAGCTATGGATGACCCTCCCCCCCGAGAAATATGTTTTCTCCACGGACGTTAAGGACACCCTGTCCTCCCACACCCCCTCAAACCCACTGGTCACTTTCCTAATTCATGACATCACCCTGTCCCCGGACCACGATGACGTCTCTGGGGTGAGGGCGCCTTGGTCCTGGACTGGCCGTGTTCCCTAGAGTCGGTGTCCCGTGCTCTCCTGGGCTCTGTGGGGCTGGCTGGGCTTTCCCATCAGGACGACGCCAGCCGTCCTGCAGTCCCCGCCCAGAAGCGCGTCAGCACCAAGGACAGCGCCGGGGAGCCCTGGCGGGTGGGGTCCAGCCCCAGCTGGTCCGAGCAGGAAGAGGGGCTGGGTAGCCCCGGGCACTCATGGTCTGGGGTCGCCGTCTCCTTGATCCACTGCACCCTCGGCCTTCACGCTCACGAGGAGGCGCCCGGTGGGTGCCGTGTCCTGCACGGAGGACAGAGCGGGTGGAGCCTGGGTGGCGATCGGTGTCATTGTAAGATGGTGACCGGTGTCACCGCTGAGACAGTGTTCAGTGTGCACCCCCCTCAGGCGCCTGCCGGGCACCCCCAAGCCAGGGTCTCGGGTCTTCAGCATCAGGGCCCATGCAGGCTCTACTTGTTCACGTCTGCACGTGGGCAGCCTCCACGAAGCAAAGTGAAAATCACCCTCTGGCCGAGCGTGGCGAATCTCACCTGTAATCCCAGCACTTTGGGTTGCCGGGGCAGGAGGATTGCTTGAGCCTAGGAGTTCGGGACCAGCCTGAGCAACATAGTGAGATCTCGTCTCTAGTAAACAAATAAATAAAATTAGCTGGGCATGGTGCTGCACGCCTGTAGTCCCAGCTTCTTAGGAAGCTGAGGAGGGAGGGAGGATGGATCCCTTGAGCCCCGCAGGTCGAGGCTGTGGTGAGCTGTGATCCTGCCACTGCACTCGAGCCAGGGCGACAGAGTGAGACTTCCACTCCAAAGGAAAAAAAAAGAAAGAAGCAAGGGAAGGTGGGAAGGAAGGAAGAGAGGAGGAAAGGAAGGAGGGTGGAAGGGAAAGACGGAGAAAGGGACAGAAGGAGGGACAGGAGTGAAGGAAGGGAGGAAGGAGGGGAAGTAGAAAGAGAAGATGGAGAGAGAGAGCTTGGCAGGCAGAGGAAACAGTAGGTGCAAAGGTCCTGTGGCCTGAATCAGCCTGGAGTGCCGAGGGGAACAAGTAGGAGAGTCTGTGTGGCTGCCAAGGGGCCAGGAACAGGTCCAGAAACAGCTCAGATGTCAAGCAAAGACATTCATTCGGCAGGTACCTACTGAGACACGAATAAGCTCCTGTAGGTGAGGATACATCCCCGCCTAAGATGAGGGGCCGGCATGATGACTCATGGGCTGAGAGGATGACCGGGATTCCAGAGAGCATCCTGAGAGGACCAAAGTGTTCTTTTGCTGAGCCCAGTGACTCACGTCCACAATCCCAGCATTTTGGGAACCTGAGGCAGGAGGATCGTTTGATCCAGAGGTTTGATTTTTTTTTTTTTTGAGTCGGAGTCTCACTCTGTTGCCCAGGTTGGAGGGAAGTGGCACACTCATGGCCACCACAGCCTTGACCTGCTGAGCTCAGGCGATCCTTCCACCTCAGCCTTCCAAGCAGCTGGAACTATAGGCATGTGCCACCACGCCTGGCTAATTTTTGGATTTATTGTAGAGACAAGGTCTCGCCATGTTGTTCAGGTTGGTCTTGAACTCCTGAGTTCAGGCAATCCTCTCGCCTCTGCCTCTCGAAGTGCTAGAATGATAGTCGTGAGCCACCATGCCCAGCCAATCCAGGAGTTTGAGACCAGTCTGGGCAACGTAGTGAGACCCCACATCTACAAAAAATGTAAAAATTAGCCAGGCGTGGTGACATGTCTATAGTCCCAGCTACTCAGGAGGCTGAGGTGGGAGGATCGTTTGAGCCCAGGAACTGGAGGCTGCAGTGAAGTGTGATGGGACCACTGTCCTCCAGCTTGGGCAACAGAGTGAGAGACTCTGTCTCTGGGGGCTGGGGGAGGCGTGTGCTTCTATCCCTGCAGGATGAAGAAGACTCTGCATCCAGGCTGGCCAGTGTAGAGGCAAGAAGAATTTCCTGTTGATGGGCTGAAGACACACCCAGAAACAAGAAATGTGGAGTCTTTCTGCTCCTCTTTTCTCCTTAAGAACAGAAATCGAGCCGGGCTCGGTGGCTCAGCCTGTAATCCCGCGCCTTTGGGAGGCTGAGGTGAGTGGATTGCCTGAGCCCGCGGGTTCGAGACCCGCCTGGGCAGCGAGACCTCATCTCTACAATAAATCAAAAAATTAGCCGGGCGTGGTAGCGCACGCCTGTAATTCCGGCTACTTGGAAGGCTGAGGCAGAAGGATTGCCGGAGCCCAGCAGGTCGTGGCTGCGGTGGCTGAGAGCGGCCAACTGCACTCCAGTCTGGGCAACAGAGTGAGATTCCAACTCAAAAAAAAAAAAAAAAAAAAGGAAGAGAAATCGAGCCGGGCTTGGTGGCTCACATCTCAACACTTTGGGAGGCGGAGGCAAGAGGATTGCCTGAGCCCACGGGTTTGAGACCAGCCTGGGCAACGTGGTGAGACCTCATCTCTACAATAAGTCAAAAAATGAGCTGGGCATGGTGGCACACACCTGTGGTTCCAGCTACTTGGAAGCCTGAGGCGGAAGGAGCACCTGAGCCCAGCGGGTCGAGCCTATGGTGACTGTAAGTGTGCCCCTGCATGCCAGCCTGGGCGACAGAGGGAGACTAACCCTCCCAAAAAAAATGAAAGAGAGGAGAGGAGACAGTGAAAAACGAGAGAGCTAGAGACAGAGACAGAAAGACAGAGACACACAGAGAGAGAGAGAGAGAGAGAGAGAGAGAGAGAGAGACCAAAGACACAGAAGAGAAGCAGAAAAGGTTGACCCAGAAGCCTCGGCATGATGGAGATCCCTTGCCCCTGAAAGGGAACTTTTTGCCATCCAACCCTTAGTTACGCAGATGGGGAAACTGAGGCTCTGGGAAAGAAGCTGCCTTCCTAAGGACAGCAGTGTGAGAACTGAGTTACAAGACTAAAAGGAGACGTCTCTTCCAATAATGTATATTTTCTGAGAATAAAATATGCTTATCTAACAACAATTTTTTTTTTTTTTGAGTTGGAGTCTGTCACCCAAGTCGGAATGCAGTAGCACACTTACAGCCACTGCAGCCGCGACCTTCAGGGCTCAAGAGATCCTTCCACCTCGGCCCTCCAAGTTGCTGAAACCATAGGTGTGCACCACCATGCCGGCTAATTATTTCTTGATTTATTGTAGAGACGAGGTCTCGCTGTGTTGCCCAGGCTGGTCTCCAACCCGTGGCCTCAGATAATCCTCTCACCTTTGCCTCCCAAGGTGCTGGAATGGGCAAGGTGCATGAGCCACCATGCCTAGCCTAAGGACAATTTTAAATCAGAGATAAGCATCGGCAAGATAAAACCTCTGATCCCAAGGGGTGGGTGTCCAGGGCGCCCTGAGGCCGCCATGGGGGTGAAGACTCCACAGTCTCTGAGCGGGAGGAGAGGGCACAGAGGCCAGCTCAACCCTGGGGGAAGTGGTTGAGTCCCAGGCCAAGTCCCCTTCGGCCACTTCCTCCTCTGCCGTAGGACCTCATCAAAGGCCTCCGACAGGCAACACGTGCTGGTTCCTTCCCATCCTTCCCCTTTGTGACATGGGAGCTTCCAGGGTGGAGTGGGAGGGAGGGTGATGGGAAGTGGGGGCGATAATAATAGTGGCAAACACGGTTTTTGGTTTGGTTTAGTTTTTGAGTCAGGGTCTCACTCTGTGGCCCAGGCCAGAATGCACTGACAGGGTCACGGCTCCCCACAGCCTCGACCTCCTGGGCTCTGGCGATCCTACTGTCTCTGCCTCCTAAGTAGCTACAACTACAGGCATGCGTCACCACACCCAGCTAATTGTTTTGATTTTTTTTGTAGGGATGAGGTCTTGTTCTGTGGCCCAGACTGGTTTCGAACTCCTGGCCTCAAGCGATCTTCCCACCTCAGCCTACCAAGTAACTGTGATTACAGAAGTGCGACACTACACCTGGCTAGGATCCCGACACTTGACCTCCATACTATAAGTGGAATGAAGGCCGCCCCCGTGTCCGTATTCATAAGTCAACAAAAACTCCCTGGAAAGTCCTGGGAGTCAGTCCCCTTCCGGACACCGGCAGTCTGGGGATGGACCCCAAACAAACACAACGAAGATTCTTCGAGTGTTTGAGAGAGGCCGGGCACTGTTGTGAGACTCCGCGGATGGCCCCCTTGTTCCTCACAGCCTCCTTACAGGAACCACGTCAGGCAGTAGGAAACGAGTCAGCGTCACCTGCTCAAGGCCACAGGTAGAGACAAGGTAAATATGCAAATACAGGCCCAGCACAAGTCCTGATGCCCAGAAGGCCCCACCCAGCCTGATGGAAGCTGTGAGAGGCCAGTCGGCAGGTGCCAGGGACAGGCCTGGAGGCGGGACCTGCAGTTCACTCTGTGACAGCTGCAAGGGCTTGTGGGGGTGGAGAGGGGAAAGGCCAGGGGCTGAGGTGTAGGGAGGGCCTGAGATCCAGACCCCAGGGGGAGGCAGACTCGCCTACAGGGAGGGGAGGGCCCCAGCTCTGACAGGCTGGACGGTGCCCCCGCGCAGCAGTACCTGGTACCCTGGGGTTTTGCCTCAACTGGGGGCCGAGGGGGCTCTTGTGGGATGGGGGCCTAGAACTCCGCCCGCACAGAGCTGGAGAAGAGATAATGTGTCCCCAGTGTCGGGACAGACGCAGAGGTGAGGAGGGAAGGTGCGGCCACAAGGCTCTCACGCTGCTGTGGCGTCCACTTCCTCCTCCTCCCCTTCCCGCCCTGGCCTTGGGCCTCCCCTGTGGACTGAGAAAGGGGAAATTCTCAAGGTTAAAGTCCAGCAGAAGGAAGGGCCAGGCCTGGGGCTCCTGGGTCCCTCACGGTGTCTGGAGACATGGCCAGGGCTGGTGGGGGCCTCGGGGCCCGGGGGAGCCTGGTGCTGCTGGTAAGTGCCCCCCGCCCGTCCATGGGCAAGCCGGGGCCCAGGGGAGGGACGGAGACCCCTGGGCCTGGGGGTGGGTGAGTGGGGGTCCAGGCACCCAGGTCCTCAGGAGGTAGTGCTTCCCAAGAAGGAAGGGGGTCTGGCTTGGCCGAGATGATGGGGGAATCTTCACCTGGGCTCTGAGACACTGCGGTGTTGGGAGAGGTGGACTCGGGCTTCTGGTGACTCACACCTGTGCTCACAAAGACCAGGCTCAGCCCAAGCCCTCCGCCTTCAGACCCAGGAGTCCAGGCTCCCAGCCCTCTTCCCTCAGACCCAGAAGTCCAAGTCCCAGCCTCTCCTCCCTCAGACCCAGGGATCCAAGGCCCAGACCCTCCTCCCTCAGACCCAGGAGTCCAGGCCCCAGTCCTCCTCCCTCAGACCCTGGTGTCTGGTTCCTGGCCCAGCCTCGGTCTCTCTCTCCCCAGTTTGTTGATTGCTTCTTG
>NW_007252250.1:179432-205970 GCF_000164805.1 Carlito syrichta | reverse complement strand
TGGAGCTCCACCCCGCCACGTCTCCTCCCTCCCCCACCCACGACAGAGGGACATTGGGGTGACCTTTGTCACCGCCCGGCCCCACACGGCCCCTCCTCTCCCCAGGCCGGGGTGACTCATGGGAGCAGGACAGAGGCCTGGGGGCCGGCCGGCTAGCCCACCCTACCCCACAGCCCCACCTAGGCGGAGACCCATGGGCCTCCAGTCTGATCCTCCTCCCTGGGTCTCCGTAGGGCCTGTGCAGCTGGTTGGGAGCCAGAGCGGAAGGTGAGTGACCCCTGTGAACTCACAGCCCCCCAGAGAGATGGGGTCTCGGCTCCCGTGAGCCTCTGGGGGTCCCTCCGGGTCTGCTGCCCACGCAGGGGCTTGTGAAGTCCATTTCTAGGCCTAGGGCAACAGCTTGGGGTGATGGGGGTGGTACTGGTCTGCTCCCTGCTCACTGTGGAACCCCTCCCAATGCCTAGATCCCGGCCCCGCTGTGAAGAACCTGACTGTGGTGACTCAGAACACCAGCTCCATCTCCCTGGCCTGGGTGGCCCCCGAGAGCTCGGGCACCCAGTACACCTACTGGGTCCAGTGCACCGGAGTCGACAAAAATGAAACCCAGAACACCACAGACACCAGTCACACTGTGGGGGGACTTGCCTCGGCCTCTTGGTATATCTTTTCTGTGTGGGCAGTGAAGAACGGAGTAGCTGGCCCCAATACAACAGTCAAGGGAGCCACAGGTGAGAAGCCCCCACATCCGCTCCCTTCTTCGTTCCCTTTCGTTTTGAGAAGAAGGTGGTTGGATGTGGCTGAGAACCTGCAAGAGAATGGGTGAGATCTTCTGGCCTCTACTCAGGGCAGAGTGTCTCTCTCTCTCTCTCTCTCTCTCTCTCTCTCTTTTTTTTGAGTCAGAGTCTCACTCTGCCACCCAAGCTGGAGGGCATTGGCACACTCCCGGCCACCGCAGCCTCGACCTGCTGGGTACAGGCGGTTCTTCCACCTCTGCCTTTCAAGTAGTCAGAACTACAGGCGTGTGCCACCACGCTCAGTTAATTTTTTGATTTATTGTAGAGATGAGGTTTCGCCAAGTTGACCAGGCTGGTCTTGAACCCCTGAAATTAGGCAATCCACTCACCTCTGCTTCCAAAGTGCTGAGATGACAGGCGTGAGCCACCATGCCCGGCTGAGTGTGTCCCTGTTAGTGATCAGGGCTGTATGGGGACAAAGGTATGGCACCTGAGTTCGGGGGATTAGGGATTCCAGAATGTGGATACTCTGGCCTCTGATTCTTCTTCTAGTTCCAAAATGTATCATCTTGAGCATGGATGCTCAGGCCGTCAGCTCCACCCTGATGGGTATTTCTCCTACTCGAGGCCTTGGTCGTCAGTAGGGTAGCCACTGGTCATGTGTGGTTATTTTTTTTTATTTTTTTGAGTTGGAGTCTCACTCTGTCGCCCAGGCTGGAGTGCAGTGGCACACTCACAGCCACCCCAGCCTCAACCTGCTGGGTTCAGGGAATCCTTCTGCCTCAGGCTTCCAAGTAGCTGGAACTATAGGTGCATGCCACCATGCCTGGCTAATTTTTTTTCATTTATTGTATAGACGAGGTCTCGCGAAGTTGCCCAGGCTGATCTCAAACCTGTGGGCTCAAGCAATCCTCTCACCTTGGCCTCCCAAAGTGCTGGGATTATAGGCATGAGCCTGGCCTCATGTGGGTTATTTAAACAACTTTTTGAGTCAGAGCCTCACTCTGTCGCCCAGACTGGAGTGCAATAGCATGATCACATACCACCATGGCCTCCTGGGCTCAGGCAATCCTTCCACCTCAGCCTCCCGAGTTGCTAGGACTACAGGCAGACATCACCAGCCCAGGTTAATTTTTTGATTTTTTTGTAGAGATGAAGTCTCGAACTTCTGGTCTCAAGTGATCCCCCCGCCTCCGCCTCCCAAAGTGTTGGGATGACAGGCATGAGCCACCATGCCTAGCCTCTGTTTAAATTTAAGGTCACTGATATCACACACTATTGCCAATTTGGTTCCACACATCGCGTACATCGGAAAGGGACTCCCAGTTCCCCCATCTCCACTGGGAATCTCCCACCCTGTGGAAGGCAAGAGAGCATTTCCGACATTGCAGGACTCCGGCGTCAGTGCTGGCCCAGGTCTTTGTCACTCAAGCATGGCCCAGCGCAGGGCAGTGACCTCTTTCCGAGGCTTCACCTCCATGACCACATCCCACCAAAGGCCCCTCCTTCTTAGATGGTCACACTGGGGATTTGGTTTCAACATGTGAACTTGGGGGCATAAACACTCGGACCAGACAGTACTTGTCGCACAGCCCTTGTGTGGGCCACGTCTGCTCCCCAAGAGCTGGGTAGACACACAGAATCTTGGCCCATCCCAGCCCATCCCAGCCCATCCCGGCCCTGCCAGCTCAGAACCGTCGAGCCCGGTCCCCAGGCTGTGAACACCTTGGACTGTGTGGAAATCCTGGGTCTAGACCACACACCCTGCACCAGCTGGCAGCAGCCATTGAGGGTGGACTGGGGACTTTGGGGGCCCGCAAGCCTCTCGGCTGGTCCCCACTGTTTACCCCTCACTCACACTGAATCCTCTTCCTGATTTCCCAGCCCCCGGCCCCGTGAGGAACCTGACTGTGGTGACTCAGAACACCAGCTCCATCACCCTGGCCTGGGAGCGCCCGGACGGCCCGGACAACCTGAACTACAGTTACTGGGTCCAGTGCACCGGAGCTGGCAGAAATGACACCCAGAACACCACCACAGACACCAGCATCACGGTAGACAGACTCGAACCCGGCTCCTTGTATGAGTTCCAGATATGGGTGGAAAAGAACGGAGTCAACAGCTCCCGGGAGGCTCGACCTACAGCCACCGGTGAGGGGTGGTCGCCATCCATGTTCTTCCTTATGTTTTTTAAGGGGGAGGGGTTGAGGCCAGACAGGAGAATGTGGTAGGTTTGGGAGTCCAGGAGGAGGACAGCAGAGACCACACAGGAGAATCCCAGTGTTCCTTACTTTTGTTGCTCTTGTTTGTTTTTCTTTCTTTTTTCTTTTCTTTTTTTTTTTTGGAGTCAGGGTCTCACCCTGTGTTGCCCAGGCTGGAGTGCAGTGGCATAATCACAACTCACCCCAGCCCCGACCTGCTGGGCTCAAGCGCCTCAGCCTTCCAAGTAGCTGGAGTTACAGGCACGAGACACCACGCCCAGCTAACTTTTTGATTTATTGTAGAGACAAGGTCTCATCAAGTTGCCCAGGCTGGTCTCGAACCCCTGGGCTCAGGCAATCCTCTTGCCTTGGCCTCCCAAAGTGCTGGGATGACAGGCTTGAGCCACTGCACCTGACCCTGTTTGTTTTTATTTATTTATTTCAGTCAGGATCTCACTTCATTGCCCAGGCTGGGGTACAGTGGCACGATCATGGCTCACTGTCACCTCAACCTCCTGGGCTTGAAAGGTGCTAACCCATACCTGGCTAATTGTTTTATTTTTTGTAGAGACGAGGTCTCATTATGTTTCCCAGGCTGGTCTCGAACTCCCGGTCTCAAGCGATCCTCTCGCCTTGGCCTCAGAGCATTGGGATTACAGGTGTGAGCCGCCACGCCTGGTTGTTGTTGTTTTTGAGACAGGGTCTCGTTCTGTCACCCAGGCTGGACTGAGGTCATGTGATCATAACTCATGGCAGCCTTGATCTCCTGGGCTCAACTGATCAACCTCAACCTCCCGAGTAGCTAGGACTACAGGTGCATGCCATCATGCCTTTCTATTCTTTTAATTTGTGTAGTCACAAGGTCTCTATATGTTGCCCAGGCTGATCTGCAACTCCTGGCCTCCAGCAATCCTCCCACCTCAGCCTCCTCAGGAGTTAGGAACTATAGGCTTATACCACCATACTCAGCTAATTTTTTATTTTTATTTTTTATAACACAGGGTCAGGTCTCACTATTTTGCTTAGGCTGGTCTTGAACTCCTGGCCTTTTGACTTGGAGTCTCACTCTGTCGCCAGGGCTGGAGGGCAGTGGCACACTCCTGGGCACCGCAGCCTCGACCTGCTGGGCTCTGGCGATCCTTCTGCCTCAGCCTTCCAAGTAGCTGGAACCACAGACATGCACCCCTACACCTGGCTAATATTTAAAAAAAATTATTGTGGAGACAAGGTCTCGCCAAATTGCCCAGGCTGGTCTTGAACCTGTGGGCTCAGGCAGTCTGCAATCCTCTCACCTCTGCCTCCCAAAGTGCAAGGATTACAGGCATGAACCTCTACGCCTGGCCTGAATTTCAATTTTCTTGTTTTGTTTTGCTTTTTTGAGTTGGAGTCTCACTCTGTCCCTCAGACTGGAGTGCAGTGGCACACTCCTGGGCACCACAGCCTCAATCTACTGGGCTCCGGCGATCCTTCCACCTCTGCCTCTCGAGGAGTTGAAATTATAGGTGTGTGCTACCACGCCTGGCTAATTTTTGATTTATTGTAAAGATGAGGGCTCGTCAAGTTGCCCAGGTGGATCTCGAACCCACAGACTCAGGCAATTCACTCGCCTTGGCCCCCCAAAGTGCTGGGATTATAGGCATCAGCTTCCACCCCCGGCCTGAATTTCAATTTTCTACCATCCACACCGAAATAAGTAAAAAGAAACAGGTGAAGCCGGGCTCGGTGGCTCAGCCTGTAATCTTGCGCCTTGGGAGGCTGAGGTGAGTGAATTGCCTGAGCCCACAGGTTCGAGACCCACCTGGGCCACTTGGTGAGACCTCATCTCTACAATGAATCAAAAAAATTAGCCGGGCATGGTAGCGCACGCCTGTAGTTCCAGCTACTTGGAAGGCTGAGGCGGAAGGATCGCCGGAGCCCAGCAAGTCGAGGCTGCGGTGGCCAGGAGCGGCCACTGCACTCCAGTCTGGGCGACAGAGTGAGACTCCAACTCAAAAAAAAAAAAAAGAAAAGAAACAGGTGAAATGAATTCTCATGCGATATTTTAGATACTCCATCTGATCCAGAATATTACCCTTTCAACACGTAACTGATATTTCAAAAGATTGGCGAGACAGTTGGCCTTCCTAATTTTGCATCAGCCCTTCACGATGCAAGGTCTTACACTCAAGGCAGCTCTGAGTTCACACAGGGCAAATCACGAGAGCTCAGTTGCCACATGGAGCTCTAGGCCACCCTGTTGGCCAGCGCAGGGCTGGGCCACCCGCCTGCCCCTGCAGGCCCAGGGTTGAGGGAGGGCTGGCAAGCCTGAGGGCTGGAAACACAGCTAATGTCCCCTCCTGCCTCAATTTTCAGCTCCTAACCCCGTGAGGAACCTGACGGTGGTGACTCAGAACACAAGCTCCATCATCCTGGCTTGGGAGGCCCCCCAGGACCTGAACACATCGAATTACATCTATTGGATCCAGTGCATTGGAAACTACAAAAATGAGAACCAGAGCACCAGAGACACCAGTGTCACAGTGGGCGAACTCGAACCTGGATCCTTGTATGAGTTTCAGATATGGGCGGAAAAGAATGGAGTCAACAGCTCCCAGGAGGCTCGACATGTGGCCACCGGTGAGGGGCAGTTGCCATCCGTGGTTTTTGTTTGTTTGTTTGTTTTGAGTCCGAGTCTTCTGTCGCCCAGACTGGAGTGTAGTGGTACCCTCATGGCCACCACAGCCTCAACCTGCTGGGCTCAGGCAATCCTTCCGCCTCAGCCTTCCAAGCAGCCGGAACTACAGGCCAGCACCACCATGCCCAGTTAATTTTTTTATTTATTGTAGAAATGAGGTCTCACCAAGTTGTCGTGGCTAGTCTCGAACCCGTGGGCTCAGGCAATCCACTCACCTTGGCCTCCCAAAGTGCTGGGATTGTAGGCATGAGCCACTGTCTCCGGCCCACTTACTTTTTTTTAAGGAAAGTAATTGGGGTGGCTGAGGACAGGCAGGGGCACTTGGCTGATTGTCCAGCCCATCATCCCTTTGGGCCACTGCAAGCCAGACACTCAAGTCCACGTCCTGCGGCAGCCTCTGCTCATATGAGGAAAGAATGCCCCTGGTGTCTCTGGGTTCTAAACTGGGGATGGCTGGGTCTAGGACTCTCTGGAGTGTAGACCATAGTGCCAAGGAGTGTCTTCTTGCCCAAACAGGCATGTATAGGGGCCAAGGCATGTGGCCTGAGCACTAGAGAAATTAGATTCTGTGAATGGGGACACTCTGACCCTTTGGCTCTTCTCCTAGTTCCCGGCTATGTTGCAATTGAAGATGAAAGCTGGGTTTCTCAGCCGCATCACACTGGTGTGGCCAGCTCCCTCTCCACCTCCTCCGTCCAACACGTCACCCACAAGCCACAAGTGGTTGTTAATTGTAGCCTTACCCAAGACCCATGAAACTGCAAACTCAGTTTCACACTTCATGGACCCAAAAGCCCTGTTGAGGTCGCCCCATCCTCCACAGGGCTGGCGCCCCTGTTTTGGGCAGGGAGAGAACCCAACTTCCTCATTGCAGACCCCTCACCCTGACTGACTTTCAGGGCGAGGACCCCTTTCCTGAGGCTCCACCCCATGACCTCATCCCCTCCCAAGGGCCCCTCCCCTTAAAACAATCCCGCTGGGGATGGAGTTTCGACCTGTGAACTTGGGGTATGCAGATATTCAGGCCAGAGCAGTACTCGGCACCTGGCCCATGTGTGGGCCGTGTCCTGGTCCCCCAGAGAGTGCAGAAGCCCAGGCCCACCCTGGGCATCGAATACGACCCCCCGGGATGTAGACTCACTTGGATGTGTGGGAAGCCCTGGTCTAGACCCCACACCCCTCACCTACGGGCAGTGGCCACTGAGGTGGACAGGGGACTTCGAGGGCCCCAAATCCCCCCCGCTGGTCCCCACTGCGTTTGCACCCTGCACACGGCATCTTCTTCCTGATTCTCCAGCCCCCTGCACAGTGAGAAATCTGTCTTTGGAGCATCGGACCAATAACTCCATCACCCTGAGGTGGATGGTCCCCGAGGACCCAGACACTGGGGGCTACACCTACTGGGTCGAGCATGCTGGAAGTGATGGCAGACCTGAGCCCCAAAACACAACGAACACTAGCGTGACAGCTAAAGGACTTGAATCCGGGACGTCGTATGCGTTCTCTGTGTGGGCAGTGAAGCACGGAGTGCCTGGCTCCAGGAAGAACCTCAACATCGCCACAGGTGAGAAGTCTCAATGCTTGCCCTCTGTTAAGGTGAGAGGTGATGAACCCGCAAGGCTGGGCATGGTGGCTCACACTCGGAATCCCAGCACTTTGGGAGGCCAAGGCAGGAGGATCACTTGAGCCCAGGAGTTCGACACCAGCCTGGGCAACACAGCAAGACCTCATCTCTACAAAAAATAAAAATTAGCCAGGCATGGTGGCATGCGCCTGTAGTCCCAGTTACTTGGGAGGATGAGGCAGGGGGATCATTGGAGCTCAGAGTTAGAGGCTGCAGTGAGCTGTGATTGGACCACTGTACCAAGCCTGGGCAACAGAGTGAGACCCCATCTTGTGGCCGGGCAGTGGGGAGGGAAGGGTTGCTTCTATCCCTGTTGGATTAAAGAACACTCTTTATTCTAACTGACCAGTCTAGAGGTATCCTCAGAGGATCCTAAACACAGTCTGGCCAGCAGATGCTCAGAAAATATCTACTAAGTCCCAGGCGCAGCGGCTCATGCCTGTAAGGTGAGAGGATCACTTCAGTCCAGGAGTTTGAGACCCACCTGGGCAATTGGCAAGACCTTCTCTTTAAGGGAAAAAAAATTAACCGGGCACGGTAGTTCACACCTATAATCCCAGCAATTAGGGAGGCTGAGGTGAGAGCATTGCCTGAACCCACGGGTTCAATACCAGCCTGGGCAACTAGGTGAGACCTTGTCTCTACAATAAATCAAAAAATAAGCTGGGTGTGTCAGCACATGCACTGTAGTCCCAGCTACTTGGAAGGCTGAGGCAGAAGGATCGCATGAGCCCAGCAGGGTGAAGCTGGGGTGGCCATGAGCATGCCATTGCGCTCCAGCCTGGGCGACAGAGTGAGACTCCAACTAAAAAAAATAATATAATAATAGGAAGAACTGGCAAAGATGGTGACTACTTGGGGC
Organism: Carlito syrichta; assembly: GCF_000164805.1. Lineage (NCBI taxonomy): Eukaryota > Metazoa > Chordata > Mammalia > Primates > Tarsiidae > Carlito > Carlito syrichta. The sequence goes on along the minus strand of NW_007252250.1, from coordinate 197,875 downwards.
CTGGGACCCGGGTCTTTAATCCGGGTCTCCCATGACTCCCCCTGCCCAAGTCCACAGGGGACATACCTTCCCCCGAGACAGGCTCTGCCCCAAAGATCTCCTGCGCTGGGCTCTGGACGTAGGGACGTGGGCATCCTGACTCTCTGCTCCTCCCGCCAGTCCCCAACCCAGTGACGGGTCTCCACGTGCGAGACCAGACCAACAGCTCCATCGCCCTGGGCTGGACAGCCCCCCAGGGCGCGGGTCACCCGCCCTACACCTACTTGGTCTCGTGGGCCAGGGAAGGCATTGCCAGCCCCGGGACCCTAAGCACCCCGAACACCAGCTTCATCCTGGAGAAGCTAGAGCCTGGCAGCCTGTACAACCTCACTGTCTGGGCATCGAGGAATGATGTCGTCAGCGATACCAGCACCCTCATGGCAACCACCGGTGAGATTCAGTCCGGTCTTGACCTGCTCTGTTGAGAGGGGGGAAGGGAAGAAACAGAGGGACTTCAGAGTTTCTGGGAAATGAGGGGTGGCCGTTGCACTCCAGCCTCATGGGAGCTTGAACCTTGTCCCATTCCTAGGGTCTTCATTCCCCCACAACCAGGGCCTCCAAACCATGGGGTCGGTCTCTTCTGCCTGTGGGAATGGGCACTGTGGGGTTGGGGAGGGCCGTGACTGTCTGGCACCTCCTCTCGGAAGCTGGCAAAGCTCTCCCCTGGGTGACTGTCAGCAACTGGCACCACAGATTTAAATTACCAAGGGGGCCCACCTCTCAGCCTCCACATAGTGAGTCCCATGCGTGATAGGAATCAGAATTAATTCTAGGACAAGGTTGACACAGAGGGATGGAACTGGGATCTCTTTAACCTTTGGCCGTTTGGGCTAAAAAGACTAAAGTTGGAGCCAGGTGCAGTGGCTCACACCTATAATTCCAGCACTTTGGGAGGCTGAGGCAGGAGGATCGCTTGAGCCCAGGAATTCAAGACCAGGCTGGGCAATATAGCTAGATGGTGTTCTAAAAAAAATTACTGGGTTGTGGTGGTGACACACACCTGTAGTCCCAGCTACTTGGGAGGCTGAGGCAGGAGGATCGCCTGAGCCCAGAAGGTCGAGGCTGTGGTGAGCTGTAAAAGCGCCACTGCACTCCAGCCTGGGTGACAGAGTAAGACTCTGACTCAAAAAAAAAAGAAAAAGGATGAAGTTGGCAGCTCCTTCTGGAAACATGGTGTGTCTCATGTGAGAAGGGAGCCTGTGCAGACTGCTCTTGGGAGAGACAATATGGGGAGGTCAAACTTTTAGGGCTGTGAAATTATGGACTACAAATCCCATCAGGCCACAGGGCCAAGACTCCATAAACTACGGTGACATGGGGTGCAAGAATTCATGGGAGTTGTAGTTTCAGGGGACTTGCGTCCACTTGGGAAGAATGGGGCAATGTGATGGGTAGGGAGTCGGGACAGAAAGGACCCAAGAGATCCCGGAGCCACAGTCCTTGGGCGTCTGGGCTCTTTTCTGTGGTTCATCCTTCCTAGTCCCTGGAGCCATGGATAACTGGGGCATCTTTGCTGGGAGGGGGAGGCGGGCAGGCTCGACAGAGGGTCTCTGAGGACACAGCCTCTCAGGCTTCTGTCCTCACCTCTCAGCTCCCAGTGAGGTCACGGATCTGCAGAACAAGACGCAGACCAACCACTCAGTCACCCTGCAGTGGATGGCTCCCGCAGACCCCTACTCCCAGCTCTACAGGTACCGGGTCCAGTGGGCCAGCGGGGGACATCCTCAGCTGGTCCCCAAGGAGAGAGGTCCTCAAGGAGAGAGGTTCAACCTATCCGCTGACTGGACCACCGAGACTTGGTACAAGGTGGAGGCTCTCGAACCCGGGACTCTGTACAACTTCAGCGTGTGGGCGGAAAGGAACAATGTGGCCAGTTCCACACGGAGCCACCATGCGTCCACAGGTGAGATGCCCCGCCCCGGGTGGGCGGGGATCCCTTCCTGGTGGGTGGGGTTCCTGTTCCCTGGTGGGTGGTGCTCCCTTTCCCTGGTGGGCGGGGCTTAGGGCAGGGGCCTTGCGGTGTGGGAGCCCGTGAGAGATGACAGGACTACAAATCCCATTAGGCCATGGGGCACGACTTTATGAGCTACAGTGACAGAGCGAGCCCACAGCCTCATGGGAGTTGTAGTTTAAGTGGACCTAATTGTGTCCATCAGAGGAGAACAGAAAATGAGATATTTTAATTTGGGGATGGGAGGGATGGGCTAGTCGCAGAGAACTGGCCTAACCAGTGGTCGTGGTGGGGGTGGGAGTGGAGGCCACCTTGGATGGTCCCTCCTGACTCTTCTCATTCCCTTCTCCCAGCCCCAAACGCCGTCACTATCACCTCCTGCGTCAGCGCCTCGGGGGGCTATGGGGTCATCCTGACCTGGTCCTGCCCCTCCGGAGGCTATGAGGTCTTCGAGCTGGAGGTGGGCGGGCAGCGGGACTCCCCGGACAGGTCGTCCTGTGGGCGTGGCGTGTCCGTATCAGGTCTCGGGCCGGCTGAGTCCTATCAGGCCACCATCATCACTGTCTGGGACGGAATGAGGGCCCCATCTGCCCCTGTGACCTGTCACACGGAGAGTACAGGTGAGCAGAGCTGCTCCAGCCAGGGAGCCGAGACCCCCTCAGGGCCTGTTGTGGGAGAATCCACTGGATGTTTATGTTTGTTTGTCTTTTGTTTCTTGTTTCCTTTACAACAACTTTGTTTAAATAGAATTCGCATAACATACAATTCATCCACTTCAATGTACAATTCAATAACTTTAGTACATTCAAAGTATCGTGCAGCCAGTTTAGAACATTTAGAACAAGCTGGGCCCAGTGACTCACACCTGTAATCCCAGCACTTTGGGAGGTGAAAGCGAAAGGATTGGGGTTTGAGACCAGCCTGGGCAACTTGAAGAGACCTCGTCTCTACAATAAACCAAAAAATTAGCCAGGTATGGTGGCGCATGCCTGTGGTTCCAGCTACTTGGAAGGCTGAGGCAGAAGGATCACCTGAGCCCAGCAAGTCAAGGGTGCAGTGGCCATGAGCATGTCCCTACCAGCCTGAACAACAGAGTGAGACTCTGACTCAAAAAAAGAAAAAAATTAGAATATTTATTACCCCAAACAAAAAACCCACTGCCCTTAGTCATCACCCCTTAATTCCAGCTCCTCATCTACAGTTCTAATCTACTTTCTGTCTATATAGATTTGTCTATTCTAGACATTTCTTTTTTTTTTTTGAGTTGGAGTCTCACTCTGTCGCCCAGACTGGAGTGCAGTGGCCACTTCTGGCCACTGCAGCCTCTACCTGCTGGGCTCCAGCAATCCTTCCACTTCAGCCTTCCGAGTAGCTGGAACTACAGGTGCGCGCTACCACGCCAGGCTAATTTTTTTATTTATTGTAGAGATGAGGTCTCACCGAGTTGCCCAGGCAGGTCTCGAACCCGCGGGCTCAGGCAATCCACTCACCTCAGCCTCCCAAGGCGCAGGATTATAGGCTGAGCCACCGAGCCCAGCTGGACATTTCATAAAAATACCATCTTGGCTGGGTGTGGTGGCTCATACCTGTCATCCCAACATGCTGAGAGGCCAAAGTGGGAGGATTTCTTTTTCTTTTTCTTTTTCTTTTTTTGAGTTAGAGTCTCACTCTGTTGCCCAGACTGGAGCTCAGTGGCACGCTCCCGGCCACCGCAGCCTTGACCTACTGGGTTCCGGCGATCCTTCCACCTCAGCCTTCCAAGTAGCTGGACTACAGGCGCACGCTACCACACCCGGCTAATTTTTTATTTATTTTAGAGACGATGTCTCAACAAGTTGCCTGGGCTGGTCTTGAGCCTACGGGCTCAGGCAATCCACTCACCTTGGCCTCCCCAAGCACTGGGATTACAGGCTGAGCCACCGAGCCCGGCAGGAGGATTTCTTGAGCCCAGGGGTTCTAGACTAGCCTGGGAAACATAGCAGGACTCTCGTCTCTAGAAAAAATTTAAAAAATTAGCGGGGCATGGTGGTGCGCACTTGTTGTCACTCAGGAGGCTGAGGCAGAAGGAGGTCAAGGGTGCTGTGAACCATAATTGTGCCACTGTACCCCAGCCTGGGCAACAGAATGAGAGCCTAAATTTAAAAAAAGAAAAGAAAAAGAAAGCACCTTGCACTGTGTGGCCTTTTGTGCCTGGCTGTGTTCACCAATCATGATGTTTTCGAGGTTTGTTCATGAAGAACCATGAACCACAGATTCACTCCTTTCTACTGAGTTGTAAGATTACACTGTGTGAATGGATTAGGTTTCATTTATCCATTTGGTAGTTGACGGATTCATTGGGCTGTTTCTACTCTTTGGCTACTATGAGTAAAGCTGTTGTGAATATGCGTGTACATGTTATTGTTTGGACGGTTGTTTTTAATCTCTCTTGGAGCCGGGCTTGGTGGCTCAGCCTGTAATCCCACGCCTTTGAGAGGCTGAGGTGAGTGGATTGCCTGAGCCCGCGGGTTCGAGACCTGCCTGGGCAACTTGGCGAGACCTCGTCTCTACAATAAATCAAAATGAGCTGGATGTGGTAGTGCACACCTGTAGTTCCAGCTACTTGGAAGGCTGAGGTAGAAGGATCGCAGAGCCCAGCAGGTTGAGGCTGCGGTAGCTGGGAACGGCCACTGCACTCCAGTCTGGGTGATAGAGTGAGACTCCGACTCAAAAAAAAAAAAAAAAGAATCTATCTTGGGTATAGACCCTGGAGCGGAATTGCTGGATCACACAGTAACTGCGTTTAACTGCCAAATCTTTTTCCAGTGTGGCTTTGTCATTTTATATTTATCAAAGGGGGCATGTAATGAAGCTTAGAGCTTAGACTCTGGAAAGTTGTGACTATATATCATGGTAGTGGCCTTAGCATCATTTTTGCACCATCAGTTACATTCTAGGGCCGGGCGTGGTGACTCACGCCTGTAATCCCAGTACTTTGGGAGGCCAAGGTGAGAGGATCACCTGAAACCAGGGGTTTGAGACTAGCCTAGCCAGCTTGACAAGACCTGTCTCTACTATAAATAAAAAAATTTAGCTGGCCATGATGATGCTTGCCTCTGATCCCATCTACTCAGACGGCTGAGGTGGGAGGACCAGGAAGCTGACACTGCAGTAAGCTGCAATGCGATCATGTGTGGGCGAAAAGAGTGAGATCCCGACTCAAAAAAAAAAGAAAGAAAGAAAAGAAAAGCCATGTATAACTTTTGCCTCCCCCATAACAGCCCACTACTGGCCTTACTGATAACATGCTTTTTGTTGTTGTTTTGGTTTTTTTTTTTTGAATCAGAGTCTCACTCTGTCATCCAGGCTAGAGTGCAGTGGCATGCACACGGCCACCGCAGCCTCAACCTGCTGGGCTCAGATGATCCTTTCGCCTCAGCCTCCCAAGTAGCTGGGACTACAGACTTGTGCCACCATGCCCGAATGATTTTTTGATTTATTGTAGAGATGAGGTCTTGCCATGTAGCTCAGGCTGGTCTCGAACCCCTGAGCTCAGGCAATTCTCTCGTCTCTGCCTCCCAAAGATCTGGAATGACAGGTGTGAGCCACCATGCCTGGTCAATGAACACATGTTTTGTGTGCCATGTGGCTTATACACTGTATCATATACTGGTGAGCTAGAGAAATGAAGGTGTTATTAAGAAAACCATAAGGAAGAGAAAATCTATTTACTGCTCACCAAGTGGAAGTGGATCATTTACCATCCAGGTATCATCTTTTTGGTCCTGGCACCTAGCAGCTGAGGAGAAGGGAGGAGGAAGGAGTGGAGGAGGGGGAGGAGAGGGAAGGAAGATAGGGCTAGGGGGAGGGAAGAGGGGGAGAGAGGAGGAGGGAGAGGGGAGGAACAGGGGGAGGAGGGAGGAGGAAGAGAGGGAGGGAGGAGGAAGGTGGGGGGAGGAGGATGACCTTGCTGTCTCAGCGTGGCTGAGGCAGGAGAATATCTACATCTAAGTGGACCTGTGCAACTCGGACCCACGATGTTCAAGGGCACCTGCCTTTGGCCCAGGTCCTGGGAGGGGCAGGTGTGGCCAGGCAGGAGATGGCCTTGACCGGGCCATTCCCCCACTGGCATCAGTGTCTGTCTCGGGAGTTCTGACCACCGCTGGGAGGAATGGAGACGGGGTCCACAGACAAGCCCAGCCTCTAAGGGCCCTTGTGCCTTCTCCCGCAGGGGTCATCGTCGGAGCCATCATGGGCGTCCTCCTGCTTCTCCTACTGGTGGGCCTGCTGATTTTCTTCCTGAAGAAGAGGTGAGACTCTGTGTGGAACTGACTGTCTGGAAGGTGAAGGTCGGAGGAAGGAGGAGGAGAACCCCTGCTCCCAGCCTCACTCCCTGAGCCTGTCATCCCAATGTCCTTTTCCCAGGAACAAGAAGAGACAAGAGAAGGCAGTGCCTAAGGATATGGTCTTCAGGTGAGCGAGAGGTTTCAGGGGCCTATAATCCCAGAACTTTCTGCCATTACCTTGGGGTGTATTCCAGAGTGGCATCGCTGGACAAATCATACCTTTTGCCAAGCATGGTAGCTCGCACCTGTAATCTCAACGATGGGAGGCTGAGATGGGAGGATCGCTTGAGCCCAGGAGTTTGAGACCAGTCTAGACCACATAGCAAGACCTCATCTCTACAAAAAAATTTAAAAATTTACCAGGCATGGTGGTAGTCCCGGTTACTCAGGAAGCTTAGGTGGGAGGATTGCCTGAGCCCAGTAGGTTGAGGCTGCAGAGCCGTGATCGTGCCACTGTACTCCAGACTGAGCAACAGAGTGAGACGAATTCTTGAAAACAAGCAAACAATGCCTTTTCTTGTATCCCAAGAGCACAGGGTTCAAGGTTACCATCTTTTCTCTCCTCTCCCCACCCCTAGCTTCCCAGGGGACATCCTGGCCAAAGACTTTGCGGAGCATGTCAGGAAGAATGAGAAGGACAGCAACTGTGGCTTTGCTGAAGAGTACCAGGTGGGGTGAGGACTGGAGCCCAGACGCCACCCAGACCTTCCACACCCTTCGGGATTAAGCAAAAGCTGCAACATGAGTCTTGTTCGAGTGTGCAGAAAGTCACGGGCATGGTTGCCTTTCCAATTCATTGGAACCTTTTTTTTTTTTTTTTTGAGTCAGAGTCTCTGTCACTCAGGCTGGAGTGCAGTGGCACGCTCCCAGCCACCGCAGCCTCAACCTGCTGGGCTTAGGTGATCCTTCTGCCTCAGCCTTCCAAGTAGCCGGAAACACAGGCATGCACTACCATCCCTGGCTGATTTATTGTAGAGATGAGGTCTCACCAAGTTGCCCAGGCTGGTCTCGAACCCCTGGACTCAGACAATCCTCTCGCCTCCGCCTCCCAAAGTGCTGGGATTGCAGGTGTGAGCCACTGTGTCTGGCTTTTTTTTTTTTTTTTTTTTTAGTGACGAAGTCCTGCTATGTTGTCCAGGCTGGCCGCAATCTCCTGGACTCAAGCAATCCTCCTGCCTTGGCCTCCCAAAGTGCTGGGATTACAAGCATGAGCCACTGCGTTCAGCTTTTTTTTTTTTTTAAAGTGACGAGGTCCTGCTATGTTGTCCAGGTTGGTCGCAAACTTCTGGGATCAAGCAGTCCTCCCACCTTGATCTCCCAAAGTGCTGAGATTACAGGCATGAGCCACCGTGTCTGGCTTTTTTTTTTTTTTAATAGTGACGAGGTCCTGCTATGTTGTTCAGGCTGGTCTCAAACTCCTGGGCTCAAGTGATCCTCCCGTCTTGGCCTCCCAAAGTGCTGGGATGACAGGCTGAGCCACCATGCTGTGCTGGCCACAACTCAATGGAATCTTAAACCAAAGAGTAACTTCCCCCTTCCACCGGGAGGGTCTAGCCCCGACTCCTGCTCTCTTGCCTGCCTGAATAAGTCTCCTGACTTCCTAAATACCCCCAGATGCCCCACGGGGTGGTGGCACACACATGTTCTAGTTTTGTGGGTGCTGTAGGATTCTGGGGTGTAAGGGAAACGTGGGGGATGTCCTCGAGGGAAAGCAAAGAAAATCCCACACCCCACACTCCTCTCTGCCTCTGCCCCAAGCAACTGGCCCTGGAGAGCCATGACCAGCCTCAGATTATAGCCTCAGCCCTAGAGAACATGACCAAGAACCGCTACAGAAACGTGCTTCCTTGTGAGTCTTAAGTGTCCGCTGCCTTCATTCGCTGCCCTGATCCTGTCAACACCCCACCCCTGGTCCCCTCTCTTACCCCTGTGAAAACATGGCTCCTCCCCTGTGGGTCCCCTTGAGCCCTGTGGGTTCCCTTGAGCGCCTTCCTGGCCCACTCCCCACAACCGAGCTCCCTCCACCCCTCCCTCTTCATCCCTACATAGCTCCCAGTATCTCTCTGCATCTTGGCATGACTTCTGTCCCTGGGTCTCAATCTCTGGGTCCCTCTGCTCTCTGCTGTCACTGATGCTGGCCTCTTGCCCTAGATGACTGGTCACGCGTGCCCCTGAAGCCCATCCCCGGGGAGCCAGGCTCCGACTACATCAATGCCAGCTTCATACCTGTAAGGTCATGGGTGGGTCCCGAGGGATGTTAGCACACCTGGGGAGGTAAGGGCCGGAGGGGCCACCCCAAGCCCCCCTGACCTGCCTGCTCCCTCCCCAGGGTCTCTGGAGCCCCCAGGAGTTCATCGCGACTCAGGGCCCCCTGCCGCAGACCGTGGGTGACTTCTGGCGCCTGGTGTGGGAACAGCAGAGCTGTACCCTGGTCATGCTGACCAACTGTGTGGAGTCCGGCCGGGTGAGGGAGCCCCCTGGGTCCCAGCCCATGAGCCTGCCCCAGACATAAGCCAGTGTAGAGCCGGCCCCGGGCTCGGCAACTCCTCCAATGTGACCCTAGCTGCCTTTGAGGGGATGGCTCCCCGACCACATGCAGGGCACGAGGTGGATCACCCTGACCCGGGGATGGGGGGCGGTCCTTCCAGCTGGTGGGAGACTGCATCTGGTGGCCCCCTGCTAGGACAGGGGGGATCCCCCCGCTCTGAACAGAAGTGCCAGAGTGCTGAGGGGCGGCCCGTTCCCTGACCGCCTCCTCTTCCAGGTCAAGTGTGAGCATTACTGGCCCCTGGACACTCAGCCCTGCACCCACGGGCACCTGCGGGTGACCCTGGTGAGCGAGAAGGTGACGGAGAACTGGACGGTGCGAGACCTTCAGCTCCTCCAGGTGGGTCCCGCCAGCCCTGACACAGCCCCCCGCGGTCCCCGGGACACACTGCACACAGGCACGCTCTGTGAACTCTGACCTTGCACCCACTCCCCCAAGCAGCCACAGTGCACCCCAAGGAACCCCCAGTCCGCCCCCCACATACTTTTCTAGAGCCTGTGAGCCCTCCCACCTTCCAGGTGGAGGAACAGAAGACCCTGTCCGTGCGGCAGTTCCACTACCTGGCCTGGCCAGATCACGGCGCCCCCCACTCCCCGGAACCCTTGCTGGCTTTCTGGAAGGAGCTCCGGCAATGGCTGGACCAGGTGGTGGAGGGAGGCCCCCCCATCGTGCACTGCAGGTGAGGGCCCACCCGGAACCCTCTCCCTTGAGAGAACCAACCCCTTGGAACCTGGACAGTGGGGTTAGATGGGCCCTGGGGATGCACATGCTGAAGCATGCACATGAAGCAGATTAGGAAGACAGCACTTTGGGGGGGCCAAGGCAGGAGGATCGCTTGAGCCCAGGAGTTCAAGACCAGCCTGGGCAACATAGCAAGACTCCCCCACAAAAAATTTAAGGATTAACCAGGTGTGACGGCGTGTCCTTGTCGTCCTAGCTACTCAGGCAGGTGAAGTGGGAGGATTGCCTGTGCCCAGAAGTTTGAGCCTGTGGGGTGAGCTATGACTATACCACTGTGTGCTAGACTGGGTGACACAGTGAGACCCTGACTCAAATAAATAAATAGATAAATGTCACAGGATTGCTTACATTACAATGGCTAATTATATGTTGAAAGGAGTTTAGAAATGAGGAGCTCAGAGTTCACCTTCCTGGGTTGGAATCCCAACTTTGTTGCTTACTAGCTGAGTGAATTCACCTTGCTCTGGCTCGCCCATCTGCACAATGAGTGTGTTGACAGATCGCACTTCTCAGGCTTGGGGGGGCGGAAAGGGCCTGTGAGGCACTCAGCATGGGGTCTAGCCAGGGGACTAGCTCAAGGCTGGGTGTAGTCATCCTCCATAAACAGCCCTCCCTCCCTTCCAAGCTCCGGGTTCCCCCTGACCCGCCCGGCAGTCTGACCCTCTTCCTTGCCCCCCACTAGTGCTGGCGTGGGCCGCACAGGCACCCTCATCGCCCTGGATGTTCTGCTCCGGCAGCTGCAGAGCGAGGGCCTCGTGGGGCCCTTTGACTTCGTGAGGAAGATGAGAGGGAGCCGGCCACTGATGGTGCAGACGGAGGTGTCACAGGCCCCCCAGGACACGGGGCTGGGGCAGGGCCTGGGGGACCCTGGGGGTCAAAGTAGCCCAGCCCAGGAGGCGCCCCTCACTCCCCGGCCCCCTCCCTAGACCCAGTACGTCTTCCTGCACCAGTGCCTCCTGCGGTTCCTCGAGCAGTCAGCCTCAGCTCTGGTGGAGAAGGAAGCCATATACGAGAATGTGGCAAACCTCATCTACGAGAACGCAGATGCCATCCGCGCCCACAAGCTGGAGGTCTGAGTGCGGTGGGGGGAAGGGCTGAGCCAACAGGTGAATATCCCCACATTCTGCATCCCCACTTGTACCTGGATTCCTGGAAGAGCAGAAGGCTGGACTCCCAGACCCCTGGGCCCTGTGGGAGGAGGGACCGGGGCCCAATGCCTGTCTCCCCAGGGGAAAGGGGTCTGGGGGCTTCAGCTCCTGAGTCCCGTGGGGACTGCAGACCTGGACTCTTGGCTCCTGGAAGGAGGAGGGGGTGGTATTTGGATTTCCCAGTTCTTTGAGGGAGGTGGAAGCTGGGAGACCAGGCGTGAGAAGAAAACAGGCTGGAACCTGGATTCTGAGGAGAGAAGGAGGGAGGGAGGGAAGGAAGGGAGGAAGGGGAAAGGAAAGGAATAAATGAATTGGGGTCTGGAATTCTGGATCCTGCCTGCCCTACTTTTACTTGGAAACCAAATCAATCTTCCTCCATCTGGGGTTGGGGGGGGTCCCCTGTCCAAGGTCTCCCTGCACCTGCTGTCTACATGTATTCTTCCTTCTATCCCATAATTTATTAAATCACTCTTCTTCCAGAACGTTTGCCCCGGTAGATTTCGGGGCCTGGAAACAATACTGGGGTGGCATGGGGGTGGGCCCCGATACCCAGGCATAGAGGCAAGGGTCCTAGTGTCCGAGGGAGGGCACGAGAGGGACCCGCAATTTTGCACCTGAAAAATTTAGGCTTGAGTAGTCGAGTCTGGGAGAAGGCTGGGTCCAGGCCTCTGAGTCCAGGGTCTAGGCAGTGTGGCAGGGAATCCCTGAAACTGGGACCCTGGCTTGCCTCCTGGGCTTGGCGTTAGGGGAGCTTAGAGGGTGATGTCCGGGGCTGACCGCTGGAGACTTGGGTGCCGAGACACGGGGAGTCTGGGTATCTGAATACTTGCCTTTCCAGAGGGGGTCTCTTGGGTCCTAGAGCCGGGGGTCCTGGCGTCCAGTTCCTAGGGCTGTACAGTGTGTGTGTGCGGGTGCGTGTGCGAGTGTGTTGCGGCGGTGGGGAGCGGTGTGGATGTCCAGCGACTGGACCAGGAAGCCCTGGGATAAACATCTGTGTGCGCCATGGAGATGGCCGGGTGGAGGTGGGGCGGGCTTTCCGCCTCCCCGGGATGGAGCACGGGCACACACTCACACTCCCTCACCCACATACACACACACACACACACACACACACACACACACACACACACACACACACTCTCTCTCTCTCTCTCTCTCTCTCTCTCTCTCTCTCTCTCGCACACATGCGCACACGCACGCACGGGTCCCGGCTCCGCTCAGCCGCGCGCCCGCCGCAATCAGCACCCGGGACAGCGCCACCGCCCACGTGCGGGGGGCGGGGTCCGGGCGGGGCCGGCGCCTCCGCGTCTCCGGGAGGGTCCTGTCCAGCTGCCGAGCAGGTAGGAGCTGCCGGAACCCCCTCCCTAAGCCCCGTCCCCATTCCCATCCCTGGAGGAACGGGGGGGGGAGGGCAAGCCCTGGGAGGGAGCAACAGAGAGTGGGAGGGTGGGAGCCTGCAGCGGCGGGGAGATCGGGATGTAGAGGCGCGGGACAGGAGCGGAGAAGACAAAGAGCCGGAGGCAGGGAGGGGTCGCAGGCGGAGGGAGGGTGAGAGACTCCGGGAGTCGGAGGCCAGACCACGGGAAAGAGACAGACGGATGGGGAGACAGATGGAGATGGGGAGACGCCTATTTGGGGCCAGGAGCCGGTCGCGAGAGGAGGTGTGAAGACAGCATGGCTGCGCGGGAGAGACCCACAGGCCGAGCGGGCTGTGGGGGCGCAGCGAGGGCTGCGGGCAGCCTCCGCCCACCCTCCGGCAAGAACGGGGAGAGGGAAGAGGGGACCGGCGTTTCCAAGGGCCAGATGCGGGGAGGGAGGAGCCAGCGTGGGCGCACGGACCACCGGCCGCCCTCTCTCCAGCCCGCTGGACCCCGGGTCCGGGTCGGGGGTCCCGGGCACCGACCCAGCCCGGGGCGAGCTTGCCCCGCGGGGACTCTGCGTCTGTGCGTCAGCCCCGCCCGTTGTCCTGGCAACAGGCCGTTGCCCGGGCGACCGGCTTTGCTCCCACCCCGCCCCAGCGGAGCTAGTCTGTTGCTCTGGGCAACGCGGCCCGCCGGTTCCCACGCCCGCCTTGGCCCACTTCCGGTTCAGGCCCCGGGGAGGGGCGAGGACCGGGCAGAAGTCAGCGGGATCCCCGAGGGGGTGGGGGTGGGGAGTGGTTGGTGAAAACGTCTCGGGGAGGCTGAAACTACAACTCCCAGCATGCCTCGCGCCGGCCGGCCGGTTCTTGCGCGGCCGGTTGCGCAAGGGGTTCATGGGAGTTGGAGTTCTTTGTCGTGCGTGGGGGAGGACTCACTGGATGCCTGGGGTGGGTGTGGGGGGCTAGGGCGCTGCAGTGCCTCCACAGAAAGGACTGTAGGACCCCGCCGCCATGTTCCCGAAGCCCCCTACCCCGGGGCCGCCATCGCCCGACACACCCCCGGACTCCAGCCGCATCGGCCACGGCCCAGGTGAGCGAGACCGGAGGGGCAGAGCGGAGGGAAAGCCCGGCCTGGATTTCCAGGGGCGGGATTCGGACGGGCAGGCGGGCTGAAAAACCCGGCTGGGAATCGGGCCGGCATCCTGGACTGGGATCTGAATGAAATGGGGAAAGGGAGGGAACGGGTTTGCAAGAGTCAGAGCTGGATCAAGGGGTGTGGCATGGAATGGGATCTCAGAATGGGGAGGCCCACCCCCTCCCCTCCTTTTACAGATAAGGAAACTGAAGCCCGAGGAGGAACAGGACTTCTAAGAGTACCAAAGGTTGAGCAGAAATTAGGATTAGGGGTAGCAGGAAAGATAAGCGCGCGAATCTGGCGGGTGTCAGCCTAGGGGAGGGCCTCAGACCTCTTCATAGGCGAAATCAGTTGCAAGCAAAACGCAGAAGGAGATGGAATGGACACAGTTGGAGGGAAGGCGAGGTCAGGACTCCAGCCTCCACGTGGAGTCGGGACTGAATGAGCCAGGCTGGTGCCAGGAACTCAGTGTGTGTCTCCACCCCACTGCAGTGGTCCCCTGGGCCCTGGCCGCCATCGTGCTAGTCTCAGGCCTGGTCGTCTTCACCTGCTGTTTCTGCCTCTTCCGGAAGCGCTGTCGGAGGCGGACAGGCAAGAAGATCCAGGCGCAAGCCCAGGTCCACCTCCAGGAAGTGAAGGGCCTGGGCCAGAGCTACATAGACAAGGTAGGCCTGGCCCAGCTCCCAACTCTGCCCCTTCCCCACCCTGTCCCTCCCAATGCCCTGTTGGCCTCAGTTGATGCTCCCTTCCCGCCTACCTTCCATCGGGTCCACTTCTCCACTGGACTCTGGGGACTTGGCGATGGATCAGATCTAGTCTCTATTCATGAGGACTTTCCAGTGTGGTGGGGGAGTCAGAGACAGACACAGACACTCAAAATACAGAGTGATATGTGTTGGGTGACAGGGCACGGTGGGAGCGCAGAAAAGGCACCTGACAGCCCAGAGGGTCAGATGGGCGAGGCTTCCTGGTGGAGGTGACTTCTGTGTTGAGACCCAAGGGATGGAATTAACTGAGAGCAGAGACAGGGACATTCTCATCAAAGCAAAAGCATGTGTGGGGGCCTGACTCCAGATTCTGTCCACATTTCGAGGGCAACTGGAAGCTTCAGAAAAGTTCTGAGCAGGAGAGGACAGGGTCAGATGGGTGTTAGGACAAGTCCTCTGGAACCCACGTGGAGGACAGATTTGGGGTGAGGAGACCGGGCAGGAGGCTGGTGCAGCAGCCTTGACCAGGGAAAGAGAGAAGCATGGGAAGAAGCCATTGGAATGAAGTGTGAAAAGACACGTGGGATCTGAACATTAGGCCTCTAAGTGCAGGGTGGAATGTGTGCTTGGAAGCCACACAGCCCTGGGCTTCCAACCCAGAGAGACCATTTCCCAGCTGTGTGACCTTGGGAAATTCACTGTCCTTCTCTGAACCTTGAGGGTTTCTTTGTTTTGGGAGTGGGGGGGTTGAGTCAGGGTCTCTGTCACCCAGGCTGGAGTGCAGGGTGCAATCACAGGTCACCGCAATCACAGGTCACCGCAACCTCAAACTCCTGGGCTCAGGTGATCCTTCTGCCTCAGCCTCCCAAGGAGCTGGGACTATAAGCACAGCTACCGCGTTTGGCTAATATTCTGATTTTTTTTTTTTTTGTAGAGACAAGGTCTCACTATGTTTCCCAGGTTTGTCTTGAACTCTTGGGCTCAAGCAATCCTCCTGCCTTGGCTTTCCAAAGTGCTGGAATTATAGGCATCAGCCACCATGCCTGGGCTTCTTCTTTAAAAAAAAAATTAATAAATAAATGGGGTCTTGCTATGTTGCCCAGGCTTGTCTTGCATGCCTGGCCTCAAGCAGTTCACCTGTCTTGGCCTTCCAAAGTGCTGGGATTACAGGCATGAGCCACCTGCCCAGCCTGAACCTCAAGTTTGTGGTCACTAACCTAGTATTTCTCCTCCTTCCTTCTCAACAAATAGCTATTACAATCATTATCCACGAGGAATGCCACTCAAGGTCCTGGTGTCCAGCCCCCATCGCTCTCCCTTAAGCTAGTGATGTTCAAAGACTACCTGCCTCAGAATCATCTGTCCTAGTTGAAATGCAAATTCTGGATCTAGCACCTGACCTACTGAATCAGAATTCCTAGAGGTGACCCCAGGCATTATGCCTCAGGACTCAGAGGAATTCTGATTCACACTGAATGCCAAGAATTGCTGGCCTTGGTTGGGTGCCGTGGCTCACACCTATAAACCCAACACTTTGGGAGGCGGAAGTGAGAGGATTACCTGAGCCCACACCACAGGTTCAAGATCAGCCTGGGCAACTTGGCAAGACCTTGTATCTACAATAAATAAAAAAATTAGCTGGGCATGGTGGTGCTCGCCTGTGATTCCAGGTACTTAGAAGGATGAAGCAGAAGGATCACCTGAGTCCAGTAGGTTGAGGCTGCGGTGGTCATGAGCACGCCACTGCATTCCAGCGTGGGTGACAGAGTGAGACTCCGACTCAAAAAAACCAAAATAATACAATAAAGTGGCAGGTACACAGTAAATATCCCATTTCTCTCCCATATTTTGCTGTGACAAGATCACCAATCAACATGGCAATTTGGACTACCACCCCAATACACCCATGAGCATGTGAAATAAAATCTGCCTCCATTCCTGTAGGCCATGAGACACTATCAGTACTTGTTTTAGTCCTGGTGGGACAACCATACTGTATATGTGTTACCATGTCTATTCCCTACCCGTAGCAGACATCACTAATCAAACATTGACAAACATAACCCCATTTGTATTGCCATGTCAATTCTCTGCCTGTGTCAGACATTACTAATCAAACACTGACTCTGCTTGGTCGGCCAGCACTCAGGTATAGCCCAAGGGATCTAGGAATCCCCCTTGGCTTCTGAGCCTGAGGGATGCTGCTCTCAGGGGAAGACTTCATCTGCCCTTGCCCCGGCTCCCTAAGGTACAGCCAGAAGTGGAGGAGCTGGAGCCAGTGCCATCCGGACCAGGGCAGCAGGTGGCAGACAAACACGACCTTGGACGACTGCAGTACTCACTGGATTATGATTTCCAGAGTGGCCAGGTGAGCGCAAAGGAAGGGGATGCTTTGCAGGGAAGGGTCCCAGGGGCCCCTTCTGAGAGGGGGCCTGGAAGGGAGGCCAAGACTGCCCCTCAACACGATGTCTGGGCCCTGCAGCTGATGGTGGGCATCCTGCAAGCAGAGGGACTGGCGGCCTTGGACCTGGGTGGCTCCTCGGACCCCTACGTGCGGGTCTACCTGCTGCCGGACAAGCGACGGCGGCACGAGACCAAGGTGCATCGGCAGACACTGAACCCACACTTTGGGGAGACCTTCGCCTTCAAGGTGAGCTCCTGCCCTCGGCGCCCAGGCCCTGGAACACTGGGGGCCGACCCCTTCGGCTTTTCTTGGAGGCAGCCACAGTTCAGGGTACAGCCACCAGCTCTTAGGCCTGCTCCCCTGGACCCTGGGTTGTCCCCTTGGGGTGCCACTGGCCCCTGGACTGCTGACTTGGTCATCGGGCTGTCCTATGGGGTCCCTTGACACCCTCCCCCAACCTCCTTTGGTCCCCTGCCCCCCTCATCCCTCGCCTTCCACCTGGACTGCTGCCCCCACCTCCTCTCCCCTACTTCCTCCTCTCCACCTCGTGTTTCCTCTGTGCTGCCCATCCAGGTCCCCTACGTGGAGTTGGGGGGCAGGGTGCTGGTCATGGCGGTGTACGACTTCGACCGCTTCTCCCGCAACGACGCCATCGGGGAGGTGCGGGTCCCCATGAGCTCGGTGGACCTGGGGCGGCCGGTGCAGGCCTGGCGGGAGCTGCAGGCGGCTCCGCGGGAGGAGGTGAGCATGCGCGACCCTCCATGCCCCGCCCCGCGCCCGGCCCCGCCCACCCATGGACCAATCAGACCACAGGACTTCCGGACCACGCCCCCAGGGTAGGCCCCGCCCGTCCCTACTGGAGCCGCTGCCCTTCCACCTGCTGCACAGGCGTAGGTGGATCCTCCCGCCCCCTCTTGGATTGAACAATTGGGTTCTTAACTCCGGGCCATTCCATTCCAAAGTTGCGGGGAGGCAAGAAAGATCAGAGACCGGCTTTGGGAGGTCAAGGTGGGAGGATCGCTTAAGGCCAGGAGTTCGAGACCAGGCTGAGTAAGATAGCGAAACTCTGTATCTACAAAAAAATTTTTTAAAAATTAGCCGGGCGTGTTGGCTCGCATCTGTGGGATCAACTACAGGGAGGCAGGGGGAAACTGAGGCAGGAGTGTCGCTTGAGCCCAGGAGTTCGAGGTTGCAGTGAGCTATGGTTGTGCTTTTGCACATCAGCCTGAGCGACAGAGCGAGACCCTGTCCCCACCCCCGAAAACAATCAGGGGATGGAGCTGCGCTCCGGTGACGGGTCCCTCTCCTTCTTTCAGCAGGAAAAGCTAGGAGACATCTGCTTCTCCCTCCGCTATGTCCCCACCGCCGGGAAGCTGACCGTCATCGTCCTGGAGGCTAAAAACCTAAAGAAGATGGACGTAGGAGGACTGTCAGGTGCGTGGGGAGCGAGTATACGGGGTGTAAGGCGGGGTGGGTCCTCTGATTCTGCCAGTTTCCAGGCCCCGAGGGTCCTTTGGGGGAGAGGGAGGCCCAGGCCGTCCTGGTAGGCGAGGAGGTGGGGGACCCGCAGGGTGTGCGGAGTGTCTCTCTGGGGGTCCGAAGCCTCACCAGTGGGAGGCCTCTAAGACTCCGTCCTCTCCCCAGACCCGTACGTCAAGGTCCACCTGCTGCAGGGCGGCAAAAAGGTGCGGAAGAAGAAAACCACCATCAAGAAGAACACGCTGAACCCCTACTACAATGAGGCTTTCAGCTTCGAGGTGCCCTGTGACCAAGTGCAGGTGAGCTCGGACCTGTCCCTCACCTCTGCCTGACCTGCCCTCTCCCAAGAACCCAGAGCTTTGGAAACTCCCGTTGCTAGGGTAAGACAGACTCTTTAGCATCCCCCCAGAAACCAGGTCCTGGGGTCTGAGGTTTTGTTCTCAATCCCAGTTTCTTCCTGTGAGGACCACGAAGCCCCAGCCACTCAAGGAAGAGAGACTCCTTACAGTTGGGCGTGGGCGGCCGGGCTTGGTGGCTCAGGGTATAATCCCGCGCCTTTGGGAGGCTGAGGTGAGCGCATTGCCTGAGCCCGCGGGTTCGAGACCC
>NW_007252250.1:167733-178240 GCF_000164805.1 Carlito syrichta | reverse complement strand
TCCCTCCCTCCCTGCTTTGTCTCCCTTGCGTCAGGCATCCGTCCCGTGTTCCCTGAGGCCATCCGTTGATTGCTGGGGACCCAGAATAGATGCAGACTCAGACCTTAACCCCCACGGACTTACTCTTATCAAGGAAACAAAGTGGATAGGAATAAAATTCAGGAATAAGATCTCCAGCGTCTCGGGAAAAGGACAAGGGGAAGCAGGGAGGGTCAATAGTTCCAAGTTCGTCTCATTCTTCTTTCAATCGATGCTGCCTCCCAGTCTGTTTCTAGCAAAACACAATTGCCCCACTGACTTCTTTCTCATCTCGTTCCAGACAGGATTTGGGGTGGTGAACAAAGGCCTGTGAAATTTGGCAAGGAGGCACTCTGAGCAGCAGGTTAAGTGGAGAATGAGGCCAAATATATTCCCACATGCGAAGAAAGGGGGTAGAGTACAATTTTTGTCCCTGAGTTTCCTGGTAGTCAACGGGAAGAAGAAAATCAGATCATTAACACAGCTTATGATGTGCACAAGATTGTAAAATTTTCTCCAAAGAAATGCAGCAATTTCTTATGTGAGAGTGAATGAGTGTGTGTGTATGTGTGTTGTTTTATGAAGAAAGTACTGTGTGTTATTACTATTACTACTGCCAATAATAATCCTCACAGCAACCTCAGGAAAGAAATTATTCCCAGTTGACAAATGAGGAAGCTATGCTTTAGAGAGTTAATGTGATCTGCTCAGAATCACACAGCCAGGAAGTCTGTCACTAAATCCTGGGATCAAACCTCTTCTAATTTAAATGTTGACTTTGGGGTCCCTGACCCCCTATCTCAACAAAAAGCAGAGCAATAAGAAGAATAAACTCAGGCTGGGCGTGGTGGCTTACTCCTGTAATCCCAGCACTTTGGGAGGCTGAGGCAAGAGGATCACCTAACCCGGAGGTCAAGGCTGTGGTGAGCCGTGATCCTGCCACCACACTTCATCCTGGGTAACAGAGTGAGACCCCAACACACACACACACACACACAGCATAAACCCATCACTAATGACAATCCTTCCATTCAGGGAAGAAAGCAAGGAAGGCTGAGATCGTTTAGAAAGGGCGGTCAACGACCAGGCTTGGTGGCTCAGCCTGTCATCCCAGCACTTTGGGAGGTCAAGGAGAGTGGATTGCCTGAGCCTACAGGTTCAAGACCCACCCGGGCAACTTGATGAGACTTTGTCTCTACAATAAATCAAAATTAGCCAGGCGTGGTAGTGCGCACCTGTAGTTCCAGCTTCTTGGAAATCTGAGGCAGGAAGATCACTGGAGCCCAGGAAACCGAGGCTGCGGTAGCCAGGAGCATGCCACTGCAACTCCAGTCTAGGTGGCAGTGAGACTCCAACTGAAAAAAAAAAAAGAAAGGACAGTCAGGGACAGCCTTCCTGAGGAGACAAGGCTGTGATTTGAATGACAAGAAAGAATGAAGTTTGCAGAGGTAAGGTAGGGATGTGGTGGAATATTATTCAGCCATGAAAGCAAAAGGAAGCACTAAGTCAGGTTCCAGCATGAATGCATCTTGAAAACATAATACCAGCCAGGTGCAATGACTCACACCTGTCATCCCAGCAGTTTGGCAGCCAGAGGCGCGAGGACTGACTGAGCTCAGGGTTTCAAGACCAGTCTGGGCAACTTGATAAAACCTCTTCTCTACAACAAATCAAGAAAAATTAACCAGGCGTGGTGGCACACACCTATAGTTCCAGCTACTTGGAAGGCTGAGGCGGAAGGATCACCTGAGCCCAGCAGGTCGAGGCTGCGGTGGCCATGAGCATGCCACTGTACTCCAACCTGGGCGACAGTGAGACTCTGACTCAAAATAAATAAATAAATACATAAATAAGAAAGCATAGCCAGGCGTGGTGGCTCAAGCCTGTCATCTCAGCACTTTGAGAGACTGAGGTGAGAGAATTGCCTGAGCCCACGGGTTTGAGACCAACCTGGGCAATTTGGCGAGACCTTGTCTCTACCAAAAAGAAAACATGAGGCTAGGCTTGGTGGCTCAGCCTGTAATCCCAGCACTTTGGGAGGCCGAGGTGAGTGCATTGCCTGAGCCCGTGGGTTCAAGACCCGCCTGGGCAATTTGGCGAGACCTCATCTCTACAATAAATCAAAACCTAGCCAAGCGTGGTAGCGCGCCTGTAGTTCCAGCTACCTGAAAGGCTGAGGCAGAAGGATTGCAGGAGACCAGCAGGTCGAGGCTGCGGTGGCCGGGAGCAGCCACTGCACTCCAGTCTGAGTAACAGAATGAGACTCTAACTCAAAAAAAAAAAACAAAAAACAAACAAACAAAAAGAAAACATGACAACAAATGCAATAAGCCAGACACAAAAATCCACAGGACACAGGCTTCCATCTCTATGAAGTATACAGAACTGACCAAGTTGAGAAGGAAGAAAACACAGATTGGGGGCTGCCAGGGACTGAGAGAGAGAGACGGGGTGCGGGGCTTCCTTTTGGGGATGCCGAGAACATTCTGGAGCCTGATGGTGCTGAGGGTCGTGCAACACAGAGAGTGCACTCAATGGTATTCGTGGTAAACATTCAGGGTAAGTGCATTTTACTCCAATTTCAAAAAGAAGAAAAAGACAAGCAGGGGAGAATTCAAGGCAGGAGGAGCCCCAAGTTTTAAAGGCCCTGGGGCTGGAACTGGCATGGGTGCTCTCAAAAGGGCCAGGAGGGGAAGCTGGGGACACGTGGGTGGGGGGGGTGGCAGGGACACAATAGGGCCTCCCTCCAAAGCCAAGTCTCGGGGCAGGGAACTTGCCTTGGGGCAGCGGCTCAGGGTGAGGGGGGTTCAGAGGTGAATGCATGGATCAATGTAGGCTTCAGATCCCCGACTTCCTTATGGAGGCCATGGTGGGGAGTGCGGGTCCTATGAACGGGAGGCCTCAAGCCTCCATAGAGAAAGCCAGGATCTGGCTTCTGGCACCCACGAGCTGGCTTGAGAGGGGCTGAGACTGGCCAGCCCGATTCTTTGGGGACCCAAGATCTTGGCCTTTACTTCTCCAGTGGGCCTCAACTTCCCAGTGCCTAGCTCTGCCCTCAGGAGAAAGATGGACTTCCCTCCTTTTTCTTTTCTTTCTTTTTTGAATTGGGGTCCCACTCTGTCGCCCAGGCTGGAGTGCTGTGGCATGCTTACGGCCACTGCAGACTCAACCTGCTGGGCTCAGATGATCCTTCCACCTCAGCCTTCCAAGTAGCTGGGACTACAGGCGTGCGCCACCACACCTAATTTTTTTTATTTATTGTAGAGATGAGGTCTCTCCAAGTTGCCAGGCTGGTCTCAAACTCCTGGGCTCAGGCAATCCTCTCACCTTGGCCTCCCAAAGTGCTGGGCTTATAGGTGTGAGCCACCGCACCTGGTCAATTTTTTAATTTTTATTTTAGTAGACATGGGGTCTTGCTATGTTGCCCAGGCTGGTCTTGAACTCTTGAGCTCAGGTGATTCTCCTGCCTCAGCCCTTTGAGTAGCTGGGACTACAGGCATGCACCACCACATCTGGATAATTTGGGGGTTTTTTTTGGTTGTTTGTTTTTTGAGTTGGAGTCTCACTCTGTCACCCAGACTGGAGTCCAGTGGCCACTCCCGGCCACCGCAGCCTCGACCTGCTGGGCTCCGGCGATCCTTCCGCCTCAGCCTTCCAAATAGCTGGAACTACAGGCGCCCGCTACCATGCCCGGCTAATTTTTTTGATTTATTGTAGAGATGAGATCTCGCCAAGTTGCCCAGGCGGGTCTCAAACCGGCGGGCCCAGGCAATCCACTCACCTCAGCCTCCCAAAGTGGTGGGATTACAGGCTGAGCCACCGAGACTGGCTTAATTTTTTTATGTTTTGTAGAGACGAGGTCTTGCTATGTTACCCAAGCTGATCTTGAACTCCTAGATTCAAGTGATCCTTCCTCCTCAGCCTCCCAAAATGCTGAGATGATAGGTGGATCTCCTTCCAATCTGCTGCATCCCTGCCGGCTGCACGGTACCATTCCCTTTCACAGAGTCAAGACAGAGGTGCCGGAAGGGTGAGTGGCTTGTCTCAGCTCATGCAGCTGGGCCAGGAGCAGTGGGAGACAGCCAAGGCCCTTTGGGTGCTGCACCCAGTGCTGGGTGCTGGGATGATCCGGGGTGTGTCTCCCTCAGACTCTGCCCTTGTGGAACTCTCATGCTGGCCCTGGGATCCCATGAGCTGGCATGACAGCAATCACGACCCCCAGAGGCCGCCGTGTGCCAAGCCCTGAACCTGTGTCTTCACGAACACGGATTCTTCTTTTTCTTGGCTCAGTTCTCTGAGGTGGGTCTAAGTAGTACCCAAGGTGCTTGGCCAGAGGCGGGTCTCTCCCCTGGAGCCGCTGGGCCCATCTGGGGCACAGGCAAGAGATCAACGCAGCATGTCTGACACCAAGGGCCCCACGCTCATGTTATGGGCGTGGCAGCTGGGACCATTCTGCTAGGGAGGCAGAAAAACTCAGAAGAGTTCCAGCAGGGTGGGAGGGATGGGCAGGACTTTCCCAGGGGAAGATGGGGAGGGAGAACCAGGAACACAGGGCTGCAGGCCTGAGGGGCTGGGCGTGCTTCCTGAGCCCTGTGTGCCCACTCCCCTGGTGAAAACGTGCTCATCACGGCTGACTCCAAGCCACCAACTTGAAGTCACTGAATGTGGAGTGAGAAGAGATACCAGCACGCGGTCCACGGTCCTTCCTGAAACCCAAGGCGAGGCCTCGACCGTTGAGATCAATGGCATATTTTAAAAATCAAAATTAATGTGCAAAATCCACAATGAATGAAATATAAAAGTTATAGCTGGGTGCAGTGGCTCATGCCTGTCATCCAAGCACTTTGGGAGGCCGAAGCGAGAGGATTGTCTGAGGCCAGGGGTTCGAGACCAGCCTGGACAACTTGGCGACATGTCATCTCTACAATAAATTTTTAAAAATCGTCAGGCGTGGTGGCTCACGGCTATAATCCCAGCAGTTTGGGAGGCGAAAGTGAGAGGATTGCCTGAGCCCAGGGGTTCAAGACCAGCCTGAGCAACTTGGTGAGACTTCGTCTCTACAAGAAACCAAAACATTACCCGGGCATGGTGGTGCATGCCTGTAGTCCCAGCTACCTGGAAGACTAAGGCGGAAGGATGGCTTGAGGCCAACAGGTAGAGGCTGCAGTGGCCATGAGCGTACAACTGCACTCCAGGGAGACTCCAACTAAAAAAAATGTTTTATTAATTAAATAAAATAAATAAAAGTTATAAACACAGGATTTGACTTGGCACTTGCACTTCTCTGCCTGATCGAATTCTGGCTCTGGTTCGAATAAAACTACTTATACGGACAGTCAGCCAGTCTGTGGCCATAATTTGCTGATTTTTTTTTTTTTGAGTCAGGGTTACACTCTGTCGCCCAGGCTGGAGTGCAGCAGCACGATCACGGCTCATCTCAGCCTCGACCACCTCCTGGGCTCAGGCGATCCTTCCACCTCAGCCTCCCAAGGGTGCACCACCACGCTGGCTCATTTTAAAGATTTTTTGCAGAGACGAGACCTCGCTGTATTGCTAGGCTGGTCTCGAACTTCTGGCCTCAAGCCATTCTCTCTCCTCAAGCAATCCTCTCGCCTCAGTCTCTCAAGGCGCCGGGAAGACAGGCGTGAACTACCTTTGACTGACCCAGGCCTTCCCTGTCCCAGAAATGTGAACCGTCCCAGACCCCGCCCCAGACTCTTCCAAGCCCCGCCCCTTCTCCAGCTCTGTCGTTATGACAACCGCGTCCACACGCCCTCTTCTTCCGCCAGTGCCAGGGCCTTCGGCACTCCCATTGGTCAAAAGTTTGTCGTGGGCGGGGCCTGCTCACTTTCATTGGTCCGTTGGTCGTGGGCGGTGCAAGCTTGCATGCTCCCATTGGCTGATTGATCAAAAAGGGAGGGGGCTCTGGGAAGAGGCAGTAGAGTGGCGCCGGCCCGCCGCGCAGCACCGAGCTGGGAGAGAGGGGGCTTCCCGGGATATTAGGAAGGATAAAGGTGAGAACGTGTCATGTGGAGGCAAGGGAGCGAAAAGTGAGGGGCGGTGAGAGGGGCATGGGGTGGGCGATGTGTGCCAGTCCCTGGCCGTCTTTCCCGCAGGGCGATGACCACACCAGCGGGCTCCGGCACGGGCTTCGGCTCCGTATCCTGGTGGGGCCTGTCCCCGGCGCTGGACCTGCAGGCTGAGAGTGAGTTCCACGACGTTCGGCCGGATACTTCGGCGGCCTTCACACCTGCGCCGGCGGCCTTGGGCGACTTGTCCCAGCGTTGACGGCAGGGGGCGCTAGCGTTCCCCAAGGCTCCCAACGCTGGTGGGCGCTCTCCCTTGGGCAGCCCCGGGCGCAGTCGACGGACTACGAATCCCAGAATGCCTAGCGACACAGCTCCCCCTTGGAACCCGAGCCGAGGGCGCGAGGCCTGCTGGGATTTGTAGTCCGGTGCTCTGAAGGCGGCTCCAGGGGCCGCTCGGGCGACCACCAGCCTCAGCCCGCTGTCGTCTTGCCAGGCCCTCCAGTGGACCCAGACTCCCGAGGAGATACGGAGCACAGGACCCCCGAACTAGACGTGCTGCTGCTGGGCTCTGTGGATGGGCGGCACCTCCTGCGGACCCTGGCCCGGGCGGGGCGGTGGCCTCGCAGGAGGCTCAACGTGAGCTGGGGGGACAGACTAGAGCCCGGATGCCCGAGGCCTCCCGGGAGGAGGGGGTTGGAATTCTCGGGTCGAACCCGGACCCATGGATCTTAGGGAAGGAAGGGGCTGGGGTTTGGAACTCCTGGGTTTCAGAGGTAGGAAGGGCCTGAGAATCGGGTCTCTCAGTTATGGCGGGGAAGAGGGATGGGGGAACCCAGACTCCTGCGTTGGAAAGACAGGGATGGTGTGCAGAACTCCTGGGCCTGGGGAAGGTGGCCAGGCTGTAGTGCATGATCACAGCTCACCAAAGCCTCGACCTCCTGGGCACAGGCAATCCTCTCGCCTCGGTCTTCCAAGTAGCTGGAAGCACAGGCACCACCACGCCCGGCTAATTTTTTGATTTATTGTAGAGACGAGGTCTCGCCAAGTTGCCCAGCTGGTCTTGAACCCGCAGCCTTGGGCAATCCTCTTGCCTCAGCCTCCCAAAGTGCTGGGATTACAGGTGTGAGCCACCACACCTGGCTAATTGTTTTATTTTTACTTTATTTATTTTTGAGTTGGAGTCTCACTCTGTCGCCCAGACTGGAGTGCAGTGGCCGCTCCCAGCCACCGCAGCCTCGACCTGCTGAGCTCCGGCGATCCTTCTGCCTCAGCCTTCCAAGTAGTTGGAACTACAGGCACGCGCTACCACACTCGGCTAATTTTTGATTTATTGTAGAGATGAAGTCTCGCCAAGTTGCCCAGGCGGGTCTTGAACCCCCAGACTCAGGCAATCCACTCACCTCAGCCTCCCAAAGGGCGGGATTGCAGGCTGAGCCACCGAGCCCAGCTTAATTTTTTAATTTATTGTAGAGACGAGGTCTTGCCAAGTAACCCAGGCTGGTCTCGAATCCCTGGGCTCAGGCAATCGTCTCACCTCTGCTTCCCAAAGTGCTGGGATGACAGGTGTGAGCCCCCGTGTCCGGGGTGAGGGGCCACTCTTTGGGGTCCCCTGGGGGGCCAGGGAAGCAGGTCTCAGCATTGCCCTGCCCTGTCCCTCTTTCCAGTTCTATGTGCTGGAGAATAATCTGGAAGCTGTGGCCCGACACATGCTGATCTTCAGCCTAGCCCTGGAGGACCCTGAGCAGATGGGGCTGCAAGGTCAGTTGCGAGGACCCAGGCATTCTGACCCTTGGTCCCTGCCCCCCTCCACAGGGATTCTGGAACCTCAGAGGTGCAATTAAAAAACTGTGGTCATTGTCCCATATTTCACCCCTTGCGACCTTAGAGCCTCAACGTTACCCACCTGTAAAGTGGGGCTAAATATAATACCTCCTAGAGCCTCTTGGAGAGTTCCAGGAGAAAATTTGAAACTCTCAGAACATTGTGTGACACAGTGTAAGCCTCTAAACGTCCTGCCACAGGGGAAACCCAAGAGACAGCAGGTTCCTGTGAGGTGGCGAGTCCCCCCGACACAGGAAGGTAGAAAGTGACTGACTCCCTGTAACTACAACTTTGTCTGAGTGCCCGGAGCAAAGTCTCTACCCAGGAAGGCTGTGCTCAAATTTTGGCTCTGCTTGCTGTGTAGCCTTGGGCTAGAGTCTGTTCTTTTCTGGGCCTTGTGTCCACAGTTATGAAATAGGGATTCTTTTTTGTTTTGTTGATTTTTTGTTTGTTTGTTTTTGAGTTAGAGTCTCACTCTGTCACTCAGGCTGGAGTACAGGGCATGTTCATGGCCACCCCAGTGTTGACCTGCTGGGCTCTGGCAATCCTCAGCCTTTCGAGGAGCTGGAACTACAGGCGTGTGCTACCACGCCTGGCTAAATGAAATAGGGATTTTAAAACTCCCTCCACCAGAGGATTCTTGTGAGGAATCAAGAGGTGCCCAGCACTTGGTTTGTGGCACAGACTCGTATTGGGCAGTTATTATTCTCATCAGAATTGCAGGCGACCATTGTCATTACTAGCTCAGGGCTGTCAGAATATATTGCAAGATACACCTTGTTCGAGGTTCTTGAAAACTGGAGCCAAACTGATCAAACTAAAAGCATGTAAGTCTCGCCTATAAGGTTTTTTATTTTTCTTTTTATTTTTTCTTTCTTTCTTTCTTTTTTTTTTTTTTGAGTTGAGCTCAGGCTGGAGTGCAGTGACCCAGTCAGGGCTCACTGCAGCCTTCACCTCCTGGGGTCAAGTGATCCTTCTGCCTCAGCCTCCTGAGTAGCTGGGACTACAGGCACACACCACCACATCCAGCTAATTTATTGATTTTTTTTTTTTGAGTTGGAGTCTTACTCTGTTACCCAGGTTGGAGTGCGGTGGCACACTCACAGCCACCACAGCCTCGACCTGCTGGACTCAGGTGATGCTTCCACCCTAGCCTTCCAAGTAGCTGGAACCACAGGCATGTGCCACCACACCCAGTTAATGTTTTGATTTATTGTAGAGATGAGGTCTCGCCAAGTTGCACAGGCTGGACTCGAACCCCTGGGCTCAGGCAATTCTCTCATCTTCACCTCCCAAAGTGTTGGGATGACAGGTGTGAGCCACCGCACCTGGTATTTATTGATTTTTTGTAAAGACAGGGTCTCACTATGTTGCCCAGGAATGTTGCTGGTCTTAAACTCCTGGTCCAAAGGGATCCTCCTGCTTCAGCCTCCTAAAGTGTTGGGATTACAGGCATGAGCCCATATGATTCTTAAACTCTAAAAAAGCAATTTCTATATAGGCTTATATAGATGTCTGTGTCTGCATCTCATATACGACTAAAGAATACACAGTCATCCCTCTATCTCTCCTGGGGACTGGTTCCAGGACCCCTGCGGATACCAAAATCTGAGGATGTTCGAGTCCCTCGCTAAATGTCAGGTATTGGCATATGCCTTATGCACATCCTGCTGCATACTCTGTCGCCTGGGCTGGAGATGCTCACGGCCACCGCAGCCTCGACCTGCTGGGCTCAGACAATCCCCCCACCTTAGCCTTCCAAGTGGCTGGAACCACAAGCGCACCACCATGCCGGCTACTTTTTGACTTATTGTAGAGACAAGGCTACCCAGTTATCCAGGCGGGTCTTGAACCCCTGGACTCAGGCAATCCTGTCACCTCTGATTCCCAAAGCTGAGATGACAGGCGTGACCCCTGCACCCGGCACCTTTTTCTTTTTTAAAGGCAAAGGGAGGCTGGACCTGGACAATTTGGCGAAACCTCGTCTCTACAGTAAATAAAAAAATTAGCTGGGTGTGGTAATGCACGGCTGTAATTCTGGCTACTTGGAAAGCTGAGGCAGAAGAATGGCCAGAGCCCAGCAGGTCGGCGCTGGGGTGGCTGTGAGCGTGCGTGCCACTGCACTCCAGCCTGGGCAAAGGAGTGGATCGCCAGAGCCCAGCAGGTCGAGGCTGTGGTGGCCGGGAGCAGCTACTGCACTCCAGTCTGGGCGACAGAGTGAGACTTCAACTCAAAAAAAACCAAAAAAGAAAAGAAAAGAAAAGAAAAGAAAAGGCAAAGGGAGTGTAAGCAGGAGATTCAGGCTTGGGCTACCTGGGCGAGCAGACCTGGGCTGGCTGCTAAGCTGTTCTCCGTGTTGTAGTGTGGGGATGGGTGGGTGTTTCCGGGGTTCATCATGCGACTAGGCAAAAATAAACACCAAGATGCGGAGGGCCTGGTTCTGGCTCACCCCCGCCCCGTCGACTCCCCCCAGAGAGGAGCGAGGCCTTCCTGGAGCTGTGGGGGAACGCGCTGCTGCGCCCGGCCGTGGCCGCCTTCCTGCGCGTCCGCGCCGACCTCCTGGCGCGTCTGGTCCCCGAGCCCGACCGCCTGGCGGAGCAGCTGCCCTGGCTCAGCCTGGGCGCCCTCAAGGTGCCGCG
>NW_007252250.1:167366-167713 GCF_000164805.1 Carlito syrichta | reverse complement strand
GGCCCCCGCGTGGGACCCGGCCTGGGAAGGGGGTGGCTCCTGCAGTCCGGGCCTCAGGGTCTTCAGAAACGGGAGGGTCGCCTCCACCCCCTGGGGGGGAGAGGAGTCAGGCCGCTCTCCATGCATCCCCGCTCCCCACTCCCGCCCTCTCGCGCGCGCCCGCCCCGTGCAGTTCCGCGAGCGCGACGCCTTGGAGGCCGTGTTCCGCTTCTGGGCCGGCGGGGAGCAGGGGCCCCAGGCCTTCCCTGTGAGCCGCCTCTGGGACTCGCGGCTGCGCCACTACCTGGGCTCCCGCTACGACGCCCGGCGCGGTGTCAGCGACTGGGACCTGCACATGAAGCTGCACG
>NW_007252250.1:157320-167346 GCF_000164805.1 Carlito syrichta | reverse complement strand
ACAAGGAGGGGGCTGGGGCTTGGCCCCCCGGGTCAGAGGGAGCAGGGGCTAGGTCCTGGACCCTGGATGAGAGGGAGGAGGGGCGGGGGCTGGACTCCCTGGTTTCAGGGAGGAAGGTAGGGGCCCATAAGCCGGGCTCACTGAGGGCTGGCGACCCCCCTACCGCCGCAGGCCCAGGTCATCCACACCCAGGAGTTCCGACGCTGGCGGGACACAGGCGTCGCCTTTGAACTCAGAGACTCCAGCGCATACCACGTGCCCAACCGGACCCTGGCGTCCGGGCGCCTCCTGAGCCACGTGCGTGTCCACCCCCGCCCGGCCGTCTCCTCCTCTGGGCTCTTCCCCGGGTTCCCCGCACCCACCTCACCTGCCGCCTGTCTCCCGTCTTTCCCAGCGCGGAGAGCGCGTGGCAGCGCGCGGGTACTGGGGGGACATCGCCACGGGGCCCTTCGTGGCCTTCGGCATCGAAGCGGACGATGAGAGCCTCCTGCGGACGAGCAACGGGCAGCCGGTCAAGGTGTGCCGCGGCGCCGCACCTGGCACCAAGCCCCGACTTCCAGGCCCGCCCCCATCCCCAGGCCCTGCCTGTGGCTTTGGGAAGCGCCTCCATCCAAGAGCGG
Organism: Carlito syrichta; assembly: GCF_000164805.1. Taxonomy (NCBI): domain Eukaryota; kingdom Metazoa; phylum Chordata; class Mammalia; order Primates; family Tarsiidae; genus Carlito; species Carlito syrichta. Next base: position 166,726 of record NW_007252250.1, on the reverse strand, counting down.
GCCTCGCCCCCTGGGGCTAGGGGCGCACGTCCGGATCCCAGCCCCGGGAATCCTTGAGCGCGGGGGTGGGGAGTGGGGAATGGGGGAGGTTCCAGTCCCGGATGCAGTGTTCTAAGCCCCGCCCACCGTTCTGGCTCCGCCCCGCGGTCCTAGCCCGAGGACTGGCCACGCCCCTTCCCTCCCTCCCAGACTTCGGGCGAGATCACACAACACAATGTGACAGAGACGCTCCGGGACGTGGCCGCCTGGGGGCGCCCGAGAGCCGCTTCAGGGGACCCAGAGGCAGAGCCGCAGCCCGCGGATGGTAGCGTGGAGCCAGGGACTCCAGGTGAGCCCGGGACCCAGGTGGGCCGGGGATCCCAGGTGAGTTGGGGACCCCCAGGTGAGCCTGGGACGCCCAGATGAGCAGGGGACCCAGGGTGAGCTGGAGACTCTAGGTGATCCGGGCACCCCAAGTGAGCCGGGGACCTCAGTTGAGCCAGGGACCCCAGGTGAGCTCAGGGACCCAGGTGAGCCGGAGACTCCAGGTGAACCGAGGACCCCCAAGTGAGCCCGGGACCCTAGGTGAGCCAGGGACTGCAGGTGAGCTGAGGATCCAGGTGTTTCACACCAGAGCATTGACTGACATGTTTTGGGGTGCCTGGGCACATGACCTCTCCCTGATATTCCATCTCCTCTTCTCTCTTCTGTTTGTTTCTCTCCTTTTCCTGAGTCCTAACATCATTGCTAGGATTCTGAGTTCCAGTAGTAGGATCTAATCCCACCAGAGGTCTAAGCTGACTGACACCCTCACCGGGTGCTGGCTCCCTGCTACCCCTGGTGCCTCCCCCTCCTGACCCTGGCCAGGGGTCCTTCCAGCCACACCCAAGCCGGCCCTCCCTGGTGTCTCTCCTACAAGAGACGTGTGTGGCCCTGGGCCACCCATTCTCTTTCTCTCTCCGGAGTCTCAGTTGCTTGGTCTGTAAAGTGGGTCTGTGCCTGCGGGCTGACCTTCCCAGAGTTCTCAGGAGTCTACTGCAGAGGCAAGATGAGGATGGCTTCAGGAAGCCACAGTGTATCACCACCACCTTGTGTCTGCCCAGCCCTGTCCGTCTCTCTGCACATCTCTCCGCCTTTGGGCCGCTAATGGCTCCACTGTCCAGAGATGACCCCCTCTCCCTTCCCCAGCGGCCTCTGCCCCAGAACCCTTCTCTGTCCACTTCCTGCCCCTGGATTCTGCCCCAACTCTCTACCACAAGAGCTGCTACAAGGGCCGGTTCCAGCTTCTCTACGTGTCCTGTGGGTAAGAGCAACACAGTCATGCTCACAAGACCTTCCTCCTTCAGATGAGGAGTCCAGGCCTCCAGCCTCCTCCCCTGGACCAGGAGTCCAGGCCCCCAGCCCCTCCTCCTTCAGAGCCAGGAGTTCAGGCTCCCAGCCTCCTCCCTCAGATCCGGGAACCCAGGCCTCAGCCCTGCCTCTCAGTCCTGGGAGTCCAGACTCACAGCCTCCTTCCTTAGACATGGGAATCCAGGCCTCAGCCCCTCCTCTCAGACCCGGGAGTTCAGGCTCCTAGCCTCCTCCCTCAGACCCAGGAGCCCAGGCTCCCAGCCTCTTCCCTCAGACCTAGGAGTTCAGATTCCCAGCCTCCTTCCTCAGACTTGGGAATCCAGACCTCAGCCCCTCCTCTCAGACCTGGGAGTTCAGGCTCCCAGCCTCTTCCCTCAGACCTAGGAGTTCAGATTCCCAACCTCCTCCCTCTGACCCAGGAGATTCCCAGCCTCCTCCCTCAGACACAGGAGTCCAGGCCCCAGTCCCTCCTTCCTCAGACCTAGGAGATCAGTTTTGCAGCCCCAGGACCCTCAGTGCCCAGGTCCCCAACCCTCCCTCCTCCCTCGGGATCTGGGATGGGAATCTCAGCTTCTCTGTTTCCTGGCTGCAGGATGGTCCATCTTCTCAGCCCTGAACTTGGGGCCTGCGTGGCCCCCGGAGGTAACCTGATTGTGGAATTAGCCCGGTGAGCCGGCGGGGTGCAGGGTGAGGCAGGTCCGGGCCCGGCCCCGAGCCCCGAGCCCCGGGTGCCTATTGCCGCGTCTCATCCGCAGGTACCTGGTGGACCTGCGGCAGGAACAGCTGCAGGCATTCTCTGCGCGGGTCGGGGAGCTGGCCTGGGCGGCTGGATTCGCCCCACAGTCCGGGGCCAGGCCCTCGGAGACCCTGGCGCGCTTCCACAAGCCTGGGGACCCTGCTCCAGCAGTGGGAGCTGGAGCTGCGCCCTGCGAAGTCCCGACCCCGCCTCTTGAAGCAGGGAGCCTGCCCCCTGGGGACCCGGCCCAGCCTCCGGAAGGCCGGGCCTCACCCTCCGCGCCCCACTGGCCACCCTCAGAGTCTGGGGGTTCACTCTTAGAGGAGGTGGCTCCGCCCCCGGAGGCTTTGGTCACGCCCAGCAGTGAGTCAGACTCTGGAACAAGAGTCTGACGCCACCTGAGACGAAGTCCCTCATCTGCGAATTCTAAAGTCAGGTCAGAGTCTTCGAACTCACGCGCCTAATTCTAAACCCCTGGCTAGAATTCTCCATTTCACTACCAACGCCCTCCCTCAGCCCCAGAGCTGCTCCTAGAAGGTGAAATCCCAATTTTGGGATTCTAAGTTCTATTCCTGGAACCCCTGAGATTCCACCACACCTAGCCTGGGGGTCCCTGTCCCAGGCATTGCTTGTCAGGTGGGAGTGGGTGTCTCCCCACCAGCGTCTGGTCTGCACCCAAGCAGTTTAAGTAAAGAGTCAGGTCCTCTGCTCTGTGTGTCCAGTGTCTTTACTGTCCTAAGTCTGTCTACAGGGCTGGGAGGAGGAGGGCTCCAAAGAGGTGACCAGAACCCAGATTCCTGGGCTTCCCGGTAGACTTGGATGGATTTCTCAGTGCTGTTGGCTGCAAGCCTGTGCCATGTCCCCCCACTCCGTCCTCAAATTAACCAACAACATTCATCGAGTGGCTAATAGATTTGGGGCACTGAACTGACTTAGGATGCTGAAAGAGATACACCAAGTTCCAGTGTCATGGAGATTGCAATCTATTGATAGGCCCGGGCACTTGGACTCCTGGGTCTGAGGGAGGAGGGTCTGAGGCCTGGACTCCTGGGTCTAGAGGGACTGGGGGCTTGGACCACTGGTCTGAGGAAGGAGGGCCTGGGACCTGAACTCCTAGAACTGTGGGAGGAGGCTTGGGGCCTGGACTCCTGGGTCTGAGGGAGGAGGGGCAGGGGCCAGGACTCCAAGGTCAAAAGGAGTAGAGGTCCAGATTCCCAGGACTTCTGGGTGGTGGGATGATTCAGCTGAATCTAGGCCTACCCCGCCTCTCACGCGCCCCGTTATCTCGAATGGTAAGTAGGGGAGGAGGAGGCACCAGTATATTTAGTCTGTCCTCACGGTTTATCTCAGTGTCCTCAGTGAGGCTTCAGCAGCCTGGAGGAGACCTAACTTCCCTGGGACCCTCAAGGTCACCCCGGACTCCCCTCACTGACCCTCCAAAAGCCCCCGGCCCCTTCTCCACTTCCTGCGAGTCCGGCCTGAGTCTCTCAGCATGGCGGATGAGTAAGTGAAGCTTGGGAACCCCCAGGCCCCAAGGGAGTGGGTGTCAGGGGCAATATCCCGAGTTCCTGGAGGGGTCTGAGCTGCAGACTGGACACCTGCCTGGGACGGGAGGTGGGAGAGGGACCCCGGGTGTGGACATGAGATGAGGGCTGTGCCTTGAGGCTCCTGGGACCCGACCTCTTGGTCAGAGCAGTCTCTGGGGTCCCTTAGGAGACGGACAGGACGCAGCCCCCATTAACCTCCGCTCCCTGCTTTCTCTCCCTCCAGGAGCAGCCATGCGGTGAGAGCAGTTGGCTAAGGCGTGGGCTGGGACCTCCAGGGCCAGGGTGGGCGCTGCTGGGAGGGATCTGGGACGGGAAGCTGCGGCCCCAGGGGAGGGTAAGGAACGGGCAGGATGGGTAGGGCTGGGTGGTGATGCGACCCGCTCCTCCAATCCCAGGCGGGCGACCCGACCCCCGCGCCCGCCCCGGTCCGACGCCGCTCTTCCGCCAACTACCGCGCCTACGCCACGGAGCCACACGCCAAGGTGGGCCCCCGCGCCGGGTTCAGCTTCGTGGGAGTGGTCAGGGCCTCAGATGAGGGCGGGGCTTGGCCGTGGGCGGAGCCTAGAAAGACACGCCCCTTAGGGGGCGGGTTTCTCCGAGGGGCTGGCTCGGATTGGTGGAAGTTGCCTGTGGGCGGAGCTCCGTTGCCCATGGGCTTGTTTAGGTGATAGGCGGTGCCTAGCCAAAGTTAGAGCCGCGCATTGGTGGATGGCACTGAGGGGCGTGGCTTCATAGACTCAGGACTCAATTAGAGGCGGGCCCAGTAGAGACTGGGGCGGGAGTGTGGTGGGGGGGTAAGGCAAGGGGATTCTCCTAAAGCCCTTAGTATTGTACGTCTTTGGATCCCCCCTCCTTCATCCTTCCTTACTCCATCTCATCCTGGCAGAAAAAGTCTAAGATCTCCGCCTCGCGAAAACTGCAGCTGAAGGTGAGAATGGACTGAGAAAATACAAGGGTGCTCATGGGGGCGGGGCTTGAAAGTCTAGAAGGGCCGGGCTCGGTGGCTCAGCCTGTAATCCCGCGCCTTTGGGAGGCCGAGGTGAGTGGATTGCCTGAGCCCGCGGGTTCGAGACCTGCCTGGGCAACTTGGCGAGCCCTCATCTCCACAATAAATCAAAAATTAGCCGGGCGTGGTAGCGCGCGCCTGTAGTTCCAGCTACTTGGAAGGCTGAGGCGGAAGGATCGCCGGAGCCCAGCAGGTCGAGGCTGCGGTGGCCGGGAGCGGCCCCGGCACTCCAATCTGGGCGACTGAGGGAGACTCCCACTCAAAAAAAAAAAAAAATGTCTAGAAGGAAAGGTGAGCGGGAACGAGCGGAACTTGCTCACTAGGGCGTGGCCTTACGTAGGGCGCCCTGGTGAAGCAGGGACCGAGCTTTCCGATAGATAGCTGGGGGGCGGGGCCTTGTCCTTGGGGCGGGGCTTTACTAAAGAGACCTGGTGAGAGAGGGGCGGAGCTTCGGATATATGGGTGGGAGAGGGCAGGGCTTGGTTGTTCCAGCGGGGCTTTGCGCGGGAGAACCCCTGAGAGATGGTGGGCCCCCGAATAGGAGGGGCTTCGTGTTACGGGCGTGGCTTTACCCGAGGATGTCCCGGTGGGGAAGGGGCCGGACTCTGGATAATTGGATGGGAGTGGGCGTGGCTTGGTCCTTAGCGCGGGGCTTTTCGCGGGGAGCCTCTTTGAGGGAGGGCGGGGCTTCGGCTAGGCGGGCGGGACTGGGAGGGGCTTCGCTTAAAGGGCGTGACTTTAAGCGGAGAAGTCCCTGTCGGGGAGGGACGGAGGTTTGGAATGATGGAGAGCAAAGGCGAGACAGGACTGGGCCTGGGGTTGAGGCAGAGGCGGCTTCCCGGGCGAGGTCTTCACCCCTTTGCCCCGGGCGGGCCGCGGGCCGCGGTCCCCACCCCCGCAGACCCTGATGCTGCAGATCGCGAAACAGGAGCTGGAGCGCGAGGCGGAGGAGCGGCGCGGAGACAAGGGGCGCGCTCTGGGCACCCGCTGCCAGCCGCTGGAGCTGGCCGGGCTGGGCCTCGCGGAGCTGCAGGTACCGGCTCCGAGGCAGGGACTGCTTGAGGCCTGACCTCCGAGGTTTCCCGTCTCCGGTCTCGCCTCCCTCGGGACTCAGGAGTACCATCACTGTCCCCATATCTGCTCAGGACCCAGGGTCCAACATCGCAGTCCTTACGCTCCGAAGTTCAGAATTCGGCCTGCAGCTGTCTGCAATCGCAGAACCCAGAGATCGGTTCTTCCAGCCCTAATGCAGTCAGGTTCTTGGGACTCGTAGCCTCTAGTGCCCTGTTTGCAGGGCTGTGAGGTCTGAGCTCCAATCCACTCCTTCAGGACCATATGTCCTCAGCTCCCCACCCCAGGAAGGAGTCCAGGCCTCAGTCCCCCCTTCCTCAGTCTAGTAGTCTAGTCCCCCAGTCCCTCCCCCTTCAGACACAGGGGTCCAGGCCCCCAGCCCTCCTCCCTCAGATCCAGGAGACTAGCTCCCAACCCCTCCTCCTTCAGACCCCAGAGTCCAGGCCCAAGCCCCTCTTCCCTCAGACCAGGGGTCCAGGCTTCCACTCCTCCTCCCCCAGATCGGGAGTCCATGTCTGCAGCCCCTCTTCCCTCAGACCTGGGAGTCCAGCTCCCTAGCCTCCTTCATCAGACCCAGGGATCCAGGCTCCAGCCTCTCCTCTCTCAGACACAGAAGTCCAAATCCCCAGCCCTTCTTCCTCCCTCAGACACAGGGGTCCAAGCCCCAGCCTCTCCTCCCTCAGACCCAGAAGTCCAAGCCCCAGCCTCTCCACCCTCAGACCCAGGAGTCCAGACCCCAACCCCTCCCCACTCTGACCTTGGAGTCCAAGTCCCCAGCCCCTCCTCCCTCAGACCCAGGAATTCCTGCCCCCAACCCCTCCCCCCTCTAGCCTTGAAGTCCAGGCCCCAGCTCCTCCTCCATCAGACCCAGGGACCCAAGTCCCCAACCTCACCTCCCTCAGACCCAGGAGTCCAGGCCCCCACCCCTCCTCCCTCAGACCCAATGGTCTAGCCCCAGGCCCTTTTCCCTCAGACCCATGAGTCCATGCCCCCAGACCCTCCTCCCTCAGACCCAGGAGTCCATACCTCCCAACCCCTCCCTGCTCTAGCCTTGGAGTCCAGGCCCCAGCCCCTCCTCTCTCAGACCCGGGGATCCAGGTCCCCACCCCTCCTCCCTCAGACAGAGGGGTCCAGGCCCCCAGTCCTCCTCCCTCAGACCCGGGAGACCAGCCCCTAGTCCCTCCTCTTTCAGACCTGGGAGTCAAAGCCCCAGCCCCTCCTCCCTCAGACCCAGGGGTCCAGGTCCCATCCCCTCCTCCCTCAGACCCAGGGGTCCAGGCCCCCAACCCACCTCCCTCAGACCCAGGAGTCCAGGTCTCTAGACTTTGCCCCACAACACACCGTTTTCCACCAGGACTTGTGCCGACAGCTCCACGCCCGAGTGGACAAGGTGGACGAAGAAAGATACGATGCAGAGGCAAAAGTGACCAAGAACATTACAGAGGTGGGAAGCGCTGGGTAGTGGGTGCCTTCAGGGCAGGTAGCTAGAAGGCGCCTGGGACTCTGATCATGATCTGACCCCTTGCAGCTGCTATGGCTACAGATCCCAGGAGACCCTGACCAATTCTCTGAGCCTGGCAGGGTTGGGCAGAAGGATGAGTCCAGCGTGGCCAGGGAAGTTTGTTCCAGGTCGAGGGAACAGCATGTGCAAAGCCAGGGGTAGGGAAACAGGGAATTGGGATTTGCATGTGCTGAACAGGGATATGTCAGTGGCTTTTTGGGGTGTTTTTTTTGTTTTTTTTGTTTGTTTTGAGTCTTCTTTTGTTTTTGTTTTTGAGTTGGAGTCTCACTCTATCACCAAGGCTGTAGTGCAGTGGCACACTCATGGCTATTGTAGCCTCAAACTTCTGGGCTCAGGTGATCCTTCTGCCTCAGCCTCCCAAGTACAGATGCATGCCACCATACTCAGCTTATTTATTTATTTATTTATTTATTTATTTATTTATTTATTTATTTGAGTAGGAGTCTCACTCTGTCACCCAGGCTGGAGTGCAGTGGCACACTCATAGCCACCATAACCTTGACCTGATGTACCTTCCACCTCCACCTCAGGCAACAGGCATGTGCCGCCAAGTTCAGCTAATTTTTTTTTTTTTGAGTTGGAGTCTTGCGCCATCGTCCAGACTGGAGTGCAGTGCAGCTAGATCTGCTGGGCTCCAGCGATCCTTCCACCTCAGCCCTCCAAGTAGCTGGAACTACAGGCGCGCTACCACGCCCAGCTAATTTTTTGATTTATTGTAGAGATGAGGTCTCACCAAGTTGCCCAGGCGGATCTCTAACCCATGGGCTCAGGCAATCCACTCACCTCAGCCTCCCAAAGCACTGGGATTACAGGCTGAGCCACCAAACCCAGCTAAGCTCAGCTAATTTTATTTTATTTTTTAATTATAGAGATGAGTTCTTGTCAAGCTGCCCAGTCTGGTCTCGAACCCCTGGGCTTAGGCAATCCTCTTGTCTCAGTCTCCCAAAGTGCTGAGATTACAGGTGTGAGCCAATGTGCCTGGCTAATTTTTTTAATTTATTATAGAGATGAGGTCTGGCCAAGTTGCCTGGGCTGGTCTTGAACCCCTGGGCTCAGGCAATCCTCTTGTCTTGGTCTCCCAAAGTGCAAGGATTATAGATGTGAGCTCCCATGCCTGGCATGTCAGTGATTTTGAGAGGTGAGGCAAGGGTATGTCAGGGAGAGGTTTCCGTTCCAGGACTAGAAGCTTGGAATGGGAGCCTGCACTGAGGAGACTGGATGAGGTCTAGTAGGTGTTAGAAGACAGGATGGCCAGGCACGGTGGCTCACATCTGTAATCCCACCACTTTGGGAGGCAGAGACGAGAGGATTGCCTGAGTTCAGTGATTCAAGACCAGCCTGGGTAACATGTTCAGACCTCATCTCTACAATGAGTCAAAAAATTAGCTAGGCATGGTGGCATGCACCTATAGTTCCAGCTACTTGGAAAGTTAAGGCAAAAGGATTGCCTGAGCCCAGCAGGTCAAGGCTGTGGTGGCTGTGAGTGTGCCACTGCATTCCAACCTGGGCGACAGAGTGAGACTCCAACTCAAAAAAAAAAAAAAAGAGAGGATGGGCATAGGAAAGAAAGAAGTGCAGGCTGGAAGAGTAGGGTGAGGGTGAAATGGAAGGAGTCTCCACCTCCTGTCTGTCCCCCTCCCCCTCCCAGATTGCAGATCTGACCCAGAAGATCTTCGACCTTCGGGGCAAGTTCAAGCGGCCCACCCTACGCAGGGTACGGATCTCTGCAGATGCCATGATGCAGGCCCTGCTGGGGGCCCGGGCTAAGGAGTCGCTGGACCTGCGGGCCCACCTCAAGCAGGTGAAGAAGGAGGACACTGAGAAGGTGAGTATGGGCTGGGGCCAGGAAAGGGGGTGCTTTGGGGGGGCTTGGGATACAGTAATTGCAAGGCCTAACCCAAGGACAGGTGGTGCCCAGCGCTGAGGGGAAAAGCCGGTATTCAGGGGTCTTTAATGAGAAGTACCGGAGGGACACGAGAAATGCAAAAGGAGGAAGACAAGAAGTAGAGGGAAAGACAGGAAGTACATTAGGGAAAGAGGAAGTGACAGGGGTTGGGAAGTGTGTGAGGGCCACAGGAAGTTCTTTAGGGAGACAAGAAGGAAGAGACAGGAGCATACGGGAGACAAGAAGGAAGAGACAGGAGCATACAGAAGTCACTAGGGGGTACATTGCTTTTTTTTTTTTTTTTTTTTGA
>NW_007252250.1:154417-157300 GCF_000164805.1 Carlito syrichta | reverse complement strand
CAGCCTCGACCTGCTGGGCTCCGGCGATCCTTCTGCTTCAGCCTTCCGAGTAGCTGGAACCACAGGTGCGTGCTACCACGCCCAGCTAATTTTTGTTTTATTGTAGAGATGAGGTCTCTCCAAGTTGCCCAGGCGGGTTGCGAACCTGCGTGCTCAGGCAATCCACTCACCTCAGCCTCCCAAAGCGTGGGATTACAGGCTGAGCCACCAAGCCCGGCTAGGGGGTACATTTCAAGACCCCCTGTAAATGCCTGAAACAGTGGATGGTCCTGAATCTCATATATGATGGTTTCCTATACTTATATGCCTAGGATGGCATTTAATTTATAGATTCAGCGCAGCAGGAGATTCATAATAAATAATAAGATAAAGCAATTTCAATATAACTTATGTGGATGTGGTTTCTTGGACTTAAAATATTTTGTTGTGAGAGGCCGGGTTCGGTGGCTCAACCTGTCATGCCAGCACTTTGGGAGGCCAAGGTGAGTGGATTGCCTGAGCCCACGGGTTCAAGACCAGCCCGGGCAACTTGGCTAGACATAGTCTCTACAGTAAACAAAAAATTAGCCGGGTGTGGTAGCGTGCACCTGTAGTTCCAGCTACTTAGAAGGCTGAGGCGGAAGGATCGCTGGAGCCCAGCAGGTTGAGGCTGCGGTGGCCGGGAGCGGCCACTGCACTCCAATCTGGGCAACGGAGTGAGACTCCAACTCAGAAAAAAAAAATAAGAAGGGAAGAAATATGCAGGAAGGTTGAAAGTGTATGAGACAGACAGTGTGAATGAGGGAGGGAGACAGGAAGTGGAGGGGGAAGTAAGGAGACCATGAGGGAGACAGGCATGGAAGGGGAGACATGAAGTGGAAGGGGAAAGACAGAGAGTGATAAGGGAAGAAATATGCAGGAAGGTTCAACATGTATGAGAGAGACAGGGTGTGCATGAAGGAGGGAGACAGGAAGTACATGAGGGGAGGAGACAGGAAATGGAGAGGGGGAAGTCAGAAGGAGCGTGAGGGAGAGGAAGTACTTGGGAGACAAGAAATGCATAGGGGAGATGTGAAGTGGAAGGGGAAGTTAAGAGGTGCATGAAGGAGACAGGAAGTGCATGGGGAGACAGGATGTAGAGGGGGAAACGAGAAATTCGAAGGGAAGAAATGTGCAAGATTGAAAGTGTATAAAACAGAGTGTATGAGGGTGGGAGACAGGAAGTGTATGTGGAGACAGGAAGTGGAAGGGGAAGTCAGGAGGTGCATGAGGGAGACAGGAAATACATGAAGGAGGCAGGAAGTGCCTGTGTGAGAGAGGAAGTGGAGGCAGAAAGTCAGAAGGTGCATGAGGGAGATGGGCAGTGCATAGGGAAGACAGGAAGTGCATAGGGGAGCCAGGAAGTAAAGGGGAAAAGTCAGGAGATGTGTGGGGGAGACAGAAAGGCCTTGGGGAAACTGGCCGAGATGGTGCACAACCGGAAGAGCCCCACCCCAGATGCTTGGACAAGCACCCCCAGTGGAGGCCCAGCAGGCTGGAGGGAAGGCGGGGGACACAAGAGAGACTGGGAACCAGGAAGAGACCCTCCTCTCCGACCCCATTTCCCCAGGAGAACCGGGAGGTGGGAGACTGGCGCAAGAACATTGATGCGCTGAGCGGAATGGAAGGCCTCAAGAAGAAGTTTGAGGGCTGAGCCGCCTCCACCAGCCAAGGACAGCCCTGAGGAATAAAGCTTCTCTCTGAGCTGAAAGTGACTGCGTGTCTGTCACCCTGGGGCGTAGGCTTGGGAGAGACAGGAACACTGAGGGGAGGCTGCTGCCCAAAAGACGCACAGCAGGTCAGGGACAAGCAGAGGTACCAATGTGGCAACATTTGTGACTTTGTTATCCCAAGAATCTGAGGTCCAGAAGTTGGAAAAAAGAGTATCGTTTCTTAAGAAGGCCCTGTAATTCCAGTGCTTTGGGAGGCCACAGTGGGAGGATGACTTGAGACCAAGAGTTTGAGACCAGCTTGAGCAATATAGCAAGACCTCTGACTCCATGGGAAAAAACCAAAAAAACAAGCTATGATGGCATGTGCCTATAGACACAGCTTGTTGGGAGACTGAGATGGGAGGATCTCTTGAGCCCAAGCGTTCAAGACCAGCCTGGGCAACATAGGGAGACCCTCCTCTCTGAAAAATTAACTGGATACAGTGGCGTGCCTGTAATCGCAGCCATTCAGGACGCTCAGCCAGGAGGATCGCTTGAACCTAGCAGTTCGAGGCTGCAGTGAGTTATGATACCATCACTGCACTCCAGCCTGGGAGACAGAGACCCTGTCTCTAAAAAATAAATATCAGGCCTGGCTCGGTGGCTCAGCCTGTAGTCCCAGCACTTTGGGAGGCCTAGGCAAGTGGATTGCCTGAGACCTGGGAGTTTGAGACCAGCCCAGGCAACTTGGCAAGACCTTGTCTCTACAATAAATCAAAAATTAGCTGGGCATGGTAGCATGCCCCCATAGTTGCCGCTACTTGGAAGACTGAGGCAGAAGGATTGCTGGAGCCCAGCAGGTCGATGCTGGAGTGGGTGTGTCTGTGAGCACGCCACTACACTCCAGCCTGGGTGACAGAGTGAGCCTCCAACTCAGAATAAATAAATAAACAAACAAAAAAATAAATATTTAGAAGTGAAAAAAAAAAGGGATCACAGCTTGCATGCAGAACCACAACCTCTGGGTAAAAGCCAAAAGCAGCTGCTTCCATAAAGGGAAATTCCAGACAGGATTTATGCTGGCTAGTATACATATTCAGCAGTTTATAGGAGTACATGCATATTCATGAAGAGGTGGCTATGGGCATGCAAGAGAAAAGCTTACCCCAGTTAGAATATGATTGACTCTTTTTTTTTTTTTTTTTTGAGTTGG
>NW_007252250.1:149838-154064 GCF_000164805.1 Carlito syrichta | reverse complement strand
TTGCCCAGGCAGGTCTCAAACCCGTGAGCTCAGGCAATTCACTCACCTCGGCCTCCCAAATCGCGGGATTACAGGCTGAGCCACCGAGCCCGGCATGATTGACTCTTTAAGGGTAGGGCTGCGTGACTTTACCCTTGCCTGGCATGGCCTCAGGTCCTGTTTATAATTATGTATCTTATTGCCATAGCAAGTGCATTCCATTGGATTTATGACTTTTTGGAGTCAGTCGGAGTTTCACAGTGGCATGCTCTCAGCCACCGCAGCCTCGAACTGCTGTGCTCAGGTGATCCTTCCGCTTCAGTCTTCCAAGTAACTAGAACTACAGGCATATGCCATGATACCTGGTTAATTTAAAAAAAAATTTTTGGGCCAGGCTCGGTGGCTCAGCCTGTAATCCCAGCACTTTGGGTGGCCGAAGTGAGTGGATTGCCTGAGTCCCTGAGTTCGAGACCAGTCCGGGCAACTTGGCAAGACCTCGTCTCTACAATAAATCAAAAAATTAGCCAGGAGTGATAGCGCACACCTGTAGTTCCAGCAACTTGGAAGGCTGAGGCAGAAGAATCGCTGGAGTCTAGCAGGTCGATGCTGGAGTGGCTGTGAGTGTTCCACTGCACTCCAGCCTGGGCAACAGAGTGAGATTCCGACTGAAAAATAAAATAATAAAAATGTTTTGTAGAGATGAGGTCTTACTATATTGCCCAGGCTGACCTCGAACTCCTGGGCTCGTGCCATCCTGCCACCTTGGCCTCTCAAATCCTGGTATTACAGGTGTGCACCACCATATCTGCCCTGGAGTTTCTAATGATTTCTTTCTTTTCTTTTTTTGATCAGAGTCTCACTCTGTCACCCAGGCTGGAGTGCAGGGGCACACTCACAGCCACCAAAGCCTCGACCTGCTGGGCTCTGGTGATCCTTCTGCCTCAGCCTTCCAAGTAGCTGGAACCACAGGCATGTGCCACCACGCCTGGCTAATTTTTTGCTTTATTGTAGAGATGAGGTCTCGCCAAGTTGCCCAGGCTGATCTCAAACCCCTGGGCTCAGGCAATCCTCTGGCCTCAGCCTCCCAAAGCGCTGGGATGACAGGCCGGAGCCACCACGCCTGGCCATGGCTTCCATTTTAACAGTTTCTGGCTCCATGCGGCATGCACACAGATGCCAAGACCAAGGCCCAATGAGACTTGCAGAGACACAGGCAGGCAGAAAGAATCACCGGCAGCAGAGACTGCGTCAAGGACACAGAGAGAAAGAGCCCGCAGAGACCTAAAGAGGGGGGGAAACGCAAGTGCCAAGGAGGACAAAAGAGAGACACGGCAAAGCAGAGATGAAAGACCCTGCAGGAGACAGAATCAGAGGCACACAGGGGGCTGCAGGCTAAAGAGATATCCCCAAAACTCTAGAAAGAGACCGAGAGAGAGGCAGAGACTGGGTCACAGGCAGAGAGAACCTCACAGGGAGACTGACCTCTGACAGACACTGAGTGAGGCAGGTGCGCAGAGACCCCCATGAGATGCAGAGACAAAATGCTCCAAGAGACATGCCAAGCGAGGGGCACCCCGAGGGGCTGGGAAGAGACAGATGCAGAGAGAGCCCCAGAGCGACCCCGAAAAAGGCACCAACAGACACACAGAGAGCGAGACCATGAGAAACAGGGAAACAGAGAAGTCCGTGGTTGAGGAGGCCTGCTCTCCAGGGCTGGCTCTAACCTGGAGTTCAAGGTCATGACCCGGCTGGGCAGGGAGAGGGGGATACCAAAAAGGATCCGTGTCAGATGGAGTGGGGGGTGGGGAGGGCAGGTCTTGCCAGACTGACTGACACCCCGTCCCCTCCCCTTCCCTCCCCCACCACACCTGCTCCCCCACTTTAGCGCCTGCTGTCACCAGGGTGGAATCCTGGTGTCAGACAAAGGGATGGGGGTGGGGAGAGGAGACCGAGATGGACAGAGACAGAGACCACAGACACGGGGGTCTAGGATAGACGGCCGGACAGATGTGGAAAGGGGGGCAGCGAGAGGAAACGGGGGCACCCCTTGTCACTAAACATTCGCTGAGGACCTACTGTGTGCTGGGACCCAGGATGTGGCACAGCCCCGTGGGAACCCTGGGGACGCCAGACCCAGCCAGGGCTCCAGGGGGTAGGGGAGGGGCCTCAGAGCGCTAGGGGTGCTGGGACCCTTAATTATGTAGCCAGGGCTGGCGGGGCAGTCCCTGAGCTCCCAGACTCGCTTTGAGCAGAGGAATTCTTGCCCCCTCCACCCGGGGGCGGGGCTCAGCTTCCAGCTATAATCCCCCCTTGGGGCGTTTCAGCCCCCACATCCAGGCTCAGCCCCGGGACACACAGCAGCTGCAGACCCAGGCTTAGGTAAAGGGCTCTGGGGTCCCCACAGGGAGTGTCCTTGGGGAAGGGGACAGGAGAGGGTGGGAAATATGAGGGTGTGGGGGAAGAGGTGTGAAGGAAGGGGGACTTACAGATGCCTGTAGTCGCAGCTACTCGGGAAGCTGAGGGGGGAGGTTCCCTGAAACCCAGGAGGTCGAGACTGAGGTGAGTTATGATGACGCCGTTGCACTCCAGCCTGGGTGACACAGTGAGACCTTGACTAAAAAAAAAAAAAGTCTAGGTACCTGAGAGGTTCAGAGTTTAGGGAGACTTGATGGAGGGAAAAGTGTTAGGATTTGTGGGTTATAGGATCTTGGGTGCCAGGATTTGCATGTCCCAGAATATAACCTCCTTGGAATCGGGGAAGCTGGGAGTCTGGGTGAATCTCAGAAATCAGGAAGACTATCTGGGCGTGGAGGTCAAAGTCCAGGTCTCTGGATTTGGGGTCTCAGACTTTGAGGATGGCAGAATAGGGGAAGACTCGGAATCTGGAGGTCTTAGAGTCTGAGGTTGGGTGATAGAAAGCTCCAGCATTTGTAGTGTCATAATCTGGAGCATCATAAATTGAACCCCTGAGTTTGAGTATCAAGATTTAGGAGGTCTTGAGATATGGGGGCGGGTCTTGGGATGTCAGGACCCATACCTGGACTATCAAGAATTGGGGTCTGAGAATCTGGAGACATGAGGAATTACTGTTAGAAACCAGAGGCACCAACGATGGGGGTCTCAGAATCTGTGGGTACTGGAATTTGGGGGTCTTTTAACCCAGGCACCTTGGAGCCTGGGGGATCTCAAAGAGTTGGGGGTCTAAGATTTAGGGGTCAGGATGAAGTCTACGGGTGGAAGCTGGTCTTGGTGAACCCGACCCCACCACGGATGTGGGTGACTGTGAAAGAGGGGACGGGTGGGGAAGAAGGACAGTGCCAGAAGCCCCCCCCCACCCCAAATCCCTTCTTAGGAAATGTCCTCTGTTTCACCATCCACGACATTCCCCAAAATAGCCCCTGGGGGTGGGGTAGCTATTGTCTTCAGGCCACAGTCCCTTCCAAATACCTCCTAATCCCCAGTGGGATCGGGTTCCCAAGGCCCAGTCAGAAGACAAAAGAGGACAGCTGTGCTGAGGGGCGGGGTCTGCAGCCTTGGGGCTGTGCCTGGCCCCCACCAAGTGTGCCTGTCGTCAGGCGAGTTTCAGGAATCTGGGTCCAGCCCCTCCTCCCTCAGACCTGAGACTCCAGCTCCCCCTCTTCCCTCAGACCTAGGGATCCAGACCCCCAGCTCCCTCCTCCCTCGCACCCAGGAGACCTGGCCCTCAGTGCTCCCTGCTCCTTGGGGCCCAACCCACTGGGCCTCTTCTCTGGTCTGTAGGTCACACCAGGATGTCGGACACGGAGGAGCAGGAATATGAGGAGTGAGTGATCTGGGCGGGAGAGGCTGGGGCTTGAGGTGGAGAGACCCTCCCTGCAATGCATCTAACCTGCCCTCCCTTCTCTCCCCTCCACCTGCCCTCAGGGAGCAGCCAGAAGGTGAGTGGGGCGTGGACCTAGGGCACTGGGACACCTTCTGGAGTCTTAGTCAGTGGGGGGGTTTCAAGGCGTTTCCCAGGCCAGTCTCTGCACACCCCACGGGAAAAGCTCCCTTACCCATCCTCAGCCAGGGGAGACTCGAACCCCAGTCTCTGGCCCCTCTCTCCCCCCCATCTCCTAATGCTTTCTCCTCTCTGCCCCATCTCCTTCTAGAAGAGGAGGCTGTGGAGGAAGAGGAAGGTGAGGGCTTGGACTCTGCAGGTCTGGAGCTGGACGCAGGGGAGACGGGTTGGGGTGGGGGGCGCGCGGGGCCGCTTGGGCAGGAATATG
>NW_007252250.1:145431-149697 GCF_000164805.1 Carlito syrichta | reverse complement strand
GGGGGGGACCCCCGATATCCTCGGCCTGACCTCCACGACCACCCTTTTTCCGTCCCCCGCGTCCCCCGCCCCCGGGCCCGGTCCTTTAAGCCCTCCAGTGGCTGCGAAGGGAAATGGCCCGGCGGTGGCTTTAACCCTTTCCCTTCCCCCTTAAAGGGACCGACACCCAAGCCTTCTTCCCCAGCCTGGAGGGTTGATGTTTGCGGAGAGGGACCGCCCCGCTCCCCCATCTTCGCCCCCGCCCCTGTCTTTCCTCTCCCCCACATATACATTCAAAGGTTGGGACCTGGAATTTAAGGTTGCAGAAGGGGGGGGGAAATCTCTGTCCCGGAGGAGAGGGCTGGGGATGGCAGTGGGGAGGGGGGCGCCGAGTGAAGAGAGGGGTTGGGACCCCTACACTGCTGAGTCCTGAGGAGGGCAGAAGCTCTGGGTGTAGAAATGGAGAGGGGACTGGGTGGGTGGAAGCTGGGGTGGGAGGGGGGTCCCCACACCAGTTCTGAATGTATATCTGATGCGTGTGAGCCTCTTCCTCCTTGATGCCCTCCCTGACTCCCCCTTGCCCTTTTCTTCCTCCACACCCCTCCTCCAGAACTGGACCCTACAGGCCTCCCCTGGGTGCCTGGGGGACAAGGCTTAGGGGTTCCCCCCCAAGGTGGGTCAGGCCCAGTCCCACTCCCTGAACTCTTGCTAACCATCTCTTCTTATCCACCCCCCTACCACCAGAAGAGGAGCGCCCCAAACCCAGGTGAGATCCTACGGGGTAGGGGGCCCTGATCACGTGCCCCTGAATGTTCCCCACCTCCAGAGACAGGGTGCTAGAAAGGCAGAGACAGGAGGGAGAGCGAGATGAAGGAGACAGCGGCCAGTGCGCAGTCTTTCAGCAAACATTTCTGAGAGCCCCCCTGTCCTGGAGGCTTACACCCTGTCTGCAGTACTGTTAGCGAAACAGACTCAGATGAGTGGTGAAAATAGCCCGGGACACCCAGCAGCACAGGAGGGGGACAATGTGTGCCCAAGGCAATCAAGGGAAGGCATCCCAAGGGAGGTGACACCTGAGGCCTGAGTGGTGAGGCCTTTGTTACTGCGGGAGGTAGAAGGGCCACTGCAGGAGACAAGCTGTGTGGCTTGTGCAGAGTCCAATGGCTGGACCTGAGCCAGTCCAGGGAACAGAGGCAGACACGGGTCACTGTGATGGTGAGGACCTGAGCTGGGCCCACAGCAGAGGCTGGGAGAGCTCTGTGGGGAGTGGGGGTAAGGGATGGGAGGGGAGGTCTGAGGGCAGGTGACACTGGGGTCAAGGCTTGGGGAGGCAAGGTGGCAGGGGGGGAAAAAATTAGATGCAGAAAGTCCTTGACCTGGACTGGCAGTGGTGTGGATTTCATTGTGGCTAGAGTATAGGATGCCAGAAGGGGTTTGGGCCATGGAGTGGAAGGTGGAACCTTGAAGTGGAAGGGGTGGGGCCGTGGAGAAAGGACCGGGAATGGAGTGGGGGGGGCCATGATGTAGAAGGGGCGGGGCCATGGAGTGGAAGGGCAGAGTCTTGGAGTGGAAGAGGTGGGGCCTTGGAGAGGAAGGGGTGGAGCCATGAAGTAGAAGGGGTGGGGCCGTGGCACAGAATGGAAGGGGCGGGGCCATAGAGTAGAAGGAGTGGAGCCATGAAGTGGAAGGACCATGGAGCAAATGGGGCGGGGTCTTGGAATGGAAGGGGTGGGACCAAAGAGAAGGGGTGGGGGCTTGGAGGAGGCGGGGCCTCACCACCCCCTGGGGGGCCCTGCAAGGGTTTAAGAGGAGGAGGCTGGGGCTCAGATCTGAGAGCGCCCTGGAGGTGTGCATTGGGGTCAGGGAGGGCTTGTAGGAGCCCGTGACCCAGGTAGAGTATGTTAGGGGCCCGGTATGTCAGGGAGAGGGCAACGCAGGCAGCAGGCACAGCACATGCAAAGGCCCTGAAGGTGAAAGCACATGCCTGGCCAGGGAACCAGAAAACGTGTGTGTGAGAGGGAAGGTGCTGGAGCAGTCATTGGGGCCATAAGGAAACGTCATCGAATGCAGGGTAGTTGCCTTGACTTTGTCCTAAGGGCAGTGGGGAGTCGGGAGGGGGGCATTCTGAGCAGAGGAGGGGCAGGGTTGGCTCTGGGTGTTAGAAAGATCCCTCTGGAGTTAAAGGAGGATGAGGCCTGGCACAGTGGCTCATGCCTGTAATCCCAATGTTTTGCTGAGGCAGGAGGATCTGTGAGTCCAGGAGTTCAAGACCAGCCAAGACAACATAGCAAGATCTCCTCTATATAAATAAAAATAAAGGAAGATAAGCCACAAGTTGGAGGCAGGGAGGCCAGAGTGGAGGCTGGGATGATGGTACAGCTGTGAAGAAAAGAGGGACCATGGGGTGGAAAGGCGGGAACAGACTGAGAGAGAGTCTAAGGGGGGGCAGAACTGTTGGGATAAGTGGGGAGAGGAAGTGAGGACAACTCACCAGACTCTAAGCTGGGGAAGCAAGTTGACACTGTGCTGCCACCTCCGTGTTGGAGATGATGAACTCTGTAGGGTTTGGCATGTGGGGAGGTGAGAAATGTCCAGTAGCTGGGCGTGATGGCTCCAGCCTGTCATCCCAGCACCTTGGGAGGCTGAGGTGGGAGGATCACTTGAGGGTTATTATTATTTTTTGAGTTGGAGTCTCACTCTGTCGCCCAGACTGGAGTGCAGTGGCGTGCTCCCAGCCACCGCAGCCTCGAGCTGCTGGGCTCCGGCGATCCTTCTGCCTCAGCCTTCCAAGTAGCTGGAACTACAGGCGTGCGCTACCACACCCAGCTAATTTTTTATTTATTGTAGAGATGAGGTCGCGTCAAGTTGCCTAGGCGGGTCTTAAACCCGCGGTCTCAGGCAATTCACTCACTTCGGCCTCCCAAAGTGCTGAGATTACAGGCTGAGCCACCGAGTCCGACCAAAAGATGAATTTTCATAACACATTTTATTCAATTCATCATATCTCAACATATGCAGTCAGTAGAAAACATTATTTTTATTTTTTTGCAAAGAAAGAAAAGTTTATTTAGAAGTGAATTGGGAGAGAAAGGGAAGGGAAAGAGAAGATTCACCTCCCCAAGGTGGGGAAGGAATAGAAAACATTATTAGTGAGGTACTTTACATCCTTTCTCTCTTTGTGTGTGTGTGTGTGTGTGTGTGTGTGTGTGTGTGTGTGTGTGTGTTGAGTTGGAGTCTCACTCTGGAGGCTGGAGTGCAGTTGCATACTCATGGCCACCGCAGCCTTGACCTGCTAGGCTCAGGCAATCCTTCCGCCTCAGCCTTCCAAGTAGCTGGAACTACAGGCACGTGCCACCACGCCCGGCTAATTTTTTGATTTATTGTAGAGATGAGGTCTTGCCAAGTTGCCCAGACTGGCTTTGAACCCTGGGCTCAGGCAATCCTCTTACCTTGGCCTCCCAAAGGGATTATAGACCTGAGCCACCGTGTTCAGCTGTGTCTCTCTTTTTAAGAATTGAGACAGGGTCTCACTATGTTGCGCAGGCTGGTTCAAACTCCTGGCCTCAAGCGATCCTCCCTCCTCGGCCTCCCAGAGTGCTGGGAAAACAGGCGGAAGCCACTGTGCCCATCTAATTTTACACTCTGGTGTATGCCTCACTGACAGCCTATCTCAATTCAGCCCAGCCACATTGAGGGTAGCCAGGAGCCACGGGGGTGGGGCTGGGGTGGGTCTAGTGGCTACAGCACTGGGCTACAGCACAGTCTGGGAGTTGGGCCAGGGAAGTCATGGCCTTCATCCACTTGTGTCCACTGCAGACCCGTGGTACCTCCTCTGATCCCGCCAAAGATCCCAGAAGGGGAGCGCGTGGACTTCGATGTAAGTTACAAGTGCCCCCTCCGTGGACACAGTTGCTGTCCTCGTGGGGCCTTTGAGACAATCATGAAAAACGACTTTTTTTTTTAGTTGGAGTCTTATTCTGCCACCCAGGCTAGAGTGCAGTGGTGCAATCATGGATCACTGCAACCTCGACCTCCTGGACCCAGGCAATCCTCTTGCCTCAGACTCCAGAGTCGCTGGCTCTACAGACCCGCATTACCACGCCCAGCTAATTTTTTAAAAACAGTTTTTGTTAGAGAAGGGGTCTTGCTATGGCGCCCAGTCTGGTCTCGACCTTGGATCAGGCGATCCTTCCACCTCAGCCTCCTGTATCGCTGGGACTACAGGTGCGCACCACCATGCCCAGCTATTTTTTTTTTTAATTTTTGTAGTAAGGAAGTCTTGCTGTG
>NW_007252250.1:144717-145411 GCF_000164805.1 Carlito syrichta | reverse complement strand
TCAGTAGCCGGAATTACAGGCATGCGCTACCACGCCCGGCTAATTTTTAGATTTATTGTAGAGATGAGGTCTTGCTGCCCAGGCGGGTCTCGAACCTGCGGGCTCAGGCAATCCACTCACCTCAGCCTCCCAAAGGCACGGGATTACAGGCTGAGCCACCGAGCCCGGCTGAGTTGGAGTCTTATTCTGCCACCCAGGCTAGAGTGCAGTGGTGCAATCATGGATCACTGCAACCTCGACCTCCTGGACCCAGGCAATCCTCTTGCCTCAGACTCCAGAGTCGCTGGCTCTACAGACCCGCATTACCACGCCCAGCTAATTTTTTAAAAACAGTTTTTGTTAGAGAAGGGGTCTTGCTATGGCGCCCAGTCTGGTCTCGACCTTGGATCAGGCGATCCTTCCACCTCAGCCTCCTGTATCGCTGGGACTACAGGTGCGCACCACCATGCCCAGCTTTTTTTTTTTTTAATTTTTGTAGTAAGGAAGTCTTGCTGTGGTGCCCAGACTGGTCTCGAACTCCTGGGCCCAATCGATCCTCCTGCCTTGGCCTCCCAAGTCACCGAGACTCCAGGTGTGCATCACCATGCTCAGCTAATTGAAAAAAAAAAAAAAATTGGCCGGGCTCGATGGCTCAGCCTGTAATCCCGCACCTTTGGGAGGCCGAGGTGAGTGGATTGACTGAGCCCGCAGGTTT
>NW_007252250.1:143036-144576 GCF_000164805.1 Carlito syrichta | reverse complement strand
CCATCCCTGGGGTCTCGGGACGTGGGGACACTGGTTTCTCCCCGGGATGGAACGGAGGCTGAGACTCTGGGGAGTTTCTCCGCGGGTCACCTGCCCTGGGGAGGGGTGGGAGGCAGGGGGCGTCTCGGCAGGCAGCCCCTCATTCTTCGCCCGCCCCCAGGAGCGACGCCGGGCCGAGAGAGCTGAGCAGCAGCGCTTCAGGACCGAGAAGGAGCGCGAGCGCCAGGCCAAGCTGGCGGTGGGTGCCTGCCTGGGAGCCCAGATGGGACTTTTTCTTTTTTGTTTTTGAGTCGGAGTCTCACTCTGTCGCCCAGGCTGGAGGGCTGTGGCACGGTCACGGCCACCGCAGCCTCAACCTGCCGGGTTCAGGCGATCCTTCCGCCTCAGCCTTCCAAGGAGCTGGAACCACAGGCGTGTGTCTCCGTACCGGCTTATTTTTTGACTTATGGTAGAGATGCAGTCTTGCCAACTTGCCCAGGCTGATCTTGAACCCGTGGGCTCAGGCAATCCTCTCACCTCAGCCTCCCTGGGATGACAGGTGTGAGCCACTGAGCCCAGCAGGACTTCAATTTTCTATTTCTCATATTCTCTGTGGTCCTGAGAAAGCCCCCAGCTGTACTATTTAAGCATCTTTCTGTTGGAAAAGACAGAAGTCCCAGCCCAAACTGGATTCGGCAGAAAGGAGTCTTACTGGCTCCCGTAACTACAAAGTCTAGGGCTTGGCTTGCCTCAGGCATGGCTGGATCAAGGGACCCTAATGATACTACAAAGACTCAGCTTTCCTCTTCCCAACCCTTGGCCCAGGACGTCGAGGTTGCAGTGAGGACAGTGTCCAGGGGCCTTTGGATACTGGAGCAACTAGCTCTTCTTGGTTTGACCAAGCCCCCTGAGACTTTCCTGGGTTTAGCCCTGAAAATCCTGTGTCCCATCCATCTCCCACCAATTTGGGGGTGCCATCATATTTGGCTCCCCCATATCACCTGCTAGGCTCTACAGGTCACAGCGCCACAAAAAGAGGGTTCCATCTCAGTGACATGTTTCACAGAGAAGGCGGCAGGGGCCCGAAGAGGGGCAGCCACGTGCTCAAGTCACACAGCACCAGGGTTCATGCCTGGAGCATGTATGTGGGGGCTCCTGGCTCAGTGCCAGGCAAACTGGGATGGCTGGTCACCCTACTGGACACCCCTGTTCCCAGGGGTGGCCAGCAGCAGCTCCATCTTAAGGGGAGAGGGACTGGGGCCTGGACTTTCTCTGTTTCCTGCACAAACCTCGTCATACCTTTAGACTGTTCACCTGTCTGAATATCCCACTGGGAGGATTAAGGCCCAGAGGGGGGCAGGGACTTGCAGGGGGCCACACAGCAAGACTGGGTGGGGGCAGGAGGGGAAGGCTCACATTTTTGCCATCCTGAAGGTTCCCTTGGCTTCTGGGGTGCTGCATCTGGTGGGGCCTGGCATGCCGGTTTCACTCAGCACGGAACTGGGCCCCCTCCTCCCCTCACCCCAGGGCCCTCCATCCTCAGTCCTGGGTGGGTGGGTGG
>NW_007252250.1:141878-143016 GCF_000164805.1 Carlito syrichta | reverse complement strand
GAGGAGGAAGAGGCCAAGAAGCGGGCGGAGGACGATGCCAAGAAGAAGAAGGTTCTGTCCAACATGGGGGCCCATTTCGGGGGTTACCTGGTCAAGGTGAGCTCGACCCGACGGGCCTGAGGTCCGCATTCTGAGGGGGAGGGGCTGGGGCCTGGACTCCTGGGTCTGGAGGAGGAGGGCTGGGGGCCTTGAGTCCCCGGTCTGAGGGCGAGGGACTGGGAACCTGGACCCCTGGGCCAGAGGGAGGAGGGGCTGGGCCTTGCACTCCTGGGCCAGAGGGAGGAGGGGCTGGGCCTGGACCCCTGGGACTGAGGGAGGAGGGCTGGGGGCCTTGAGTCCCCCATCTGAGGGCGAGGGGCTGGGGACCTGGACCCCTGGGTCTAAGGGAGGCGGGGCTGGGGGCCTACTGGCTCAAGGGCGGAGGCTGTGTGTCACCCTGGTCCCCATGTGGACTGCTCTGGGCTCAGGTCTCCCCCCCCCCTCAGGCCGAGCAGAAGCGTGGGAAGCGGCAGACTGGCCGGGAGATGAAGCTGCGGATCCTGTCTGAGCGTAAAAAGCCCCTGGAAATCGACTACATGGGGGAGGAGCAGCTCCGGTGGGTCCCCCGGGGCTCACGGCTGTGGGGCCCGGTGTGGGGCAGGGAGAACCAGAGCCCCACCATTCGCTCCGGTGTGAACCCGGGCGCTGTGTGTCTTGGGCACGCGGCTGCCCCTCTCTGGGCCCCTGTGGCCTTCTCTGTGAAACACGCCACCCATGTCACCGCAGAGACTATTAGGTGACATGGGGCGCCAGATAAGACGATGCCCCCGGATCGAGGAGGTTCTGTTAGCCCGATGACTGCTGTGAGTGCTCGGGATGGGCTCTACCTCACATGAGCCAGACGCGGCGTGGTGGCTCACGCCTGTCATCCCAGCACTCTGGGAGGCGGAGGCGAGAGGGCGAGACCTCAGCTCCACAAGAAATCAAAAAAATTAACCTGGAGTGGTGGCCGGGCTCCGACCCTCACGACCTCCGCCCCGCCCTGCCAGGGAGAAGGCCCAGGAGTTGTCCGGCTGGATCCACCAGCTGGAGTCGGAGAAGTTCGACCTGATGGAGAAGCTGAAGCAGCAGAAATACGAGGTGGGGCCGGCTAGGGCGG
>NW_007252250.1:139565-141449 GCF_000164805.1 Carlito syrichta | reverse complement strand
GGTGAGCGAGGGGGCGGGCGGGGCGCGCGAGGGAGGGAGGCGGGGCGGAGCAGGTCTGCGCCGGATGGCGCGTCCCCATCGCCGTCCCAGCCCCCCTCCTGCCTCCGCAGATCAACGTGCTGTACAACCGCATCAGCCACGCCCAGAAATTGTGAGTGTGGCCCCGTCCCCAGTCCCTGCCGCCCCTCCTCCCCCTCTTCCTCTCCCTCTCTGTGGGCTCCTTCCCCCACCACCTCTGAGAACTGTCCCCTTCTCTGTCTTCCTCCTCTGGGCCCCTGTCATCCTTTGCCCTCCTGTCTGCAATCTCAGGTCCCAGTCCCTCTTCCGATGTCACCCTAAATCCGGGGTCTTCAAGGGGGGAGAGAGGGTCGATCTTGTCCCCCAGAGAACACTGAGCAGTGTCAGGAGACAAGTGGGTGCAGGGCTCAAGCCTGTCATCCCCGCACTTTGGGAGGCCCGGGGGGAGGACTACCTGAGGCCCCGAGTTCAAGGCCAGCTTGGGCATAGTAACCAGATCTCATCTCTACTAACAAAACAAGCAAAAAACCTGGAGCGGGCACAGGCATGTGGAATCTAGGGGACCAGGGACACTGGCAAGCATTCTACAATGCAGAAGCCAGGGCTCCACAGCAGAGACCATCCAGACCCAAATATCTGTGGGGCTGAGGTTGAAAAAGACGTCTCAGCCCGGCACAGTGGCTCACGCCTGTCATCCCAGCACTTTGGGAGACCAAGGAGGGAGGATCGCTTGAGCCCATGAGTTCGAGACCCACTGAGGCAACACAGCGAGGCCTCGTCTCTACAAAAAAATCAAAAAATTTAGCTGGGCGTGGTGGTCCCAGGGAGGCCGAGGCAGGAGGCTCACCTGAGTCGAGGAGGTGGAGGCTGCGGTGAGCTGTGATCATGCCACCGCACTCCAGCCTCAGCGACAAGTGAAACTTTAAGAGAGAGAGAGAGAAAGTCCTCTCTAAATACCTCTCTCTGTTTCTTATTCTTACTTGGTCCCCTCTCCCTGCCTCCTTTTTCTGCCTCTTTGCCCCCAACCTTTCCCGGCCCTCTGGCCTGTCACCCACCCTCAGACCCCCTGGACCCTCGCTCCTCCCACCTGGCCTCTTTCTCATAAGAATTCATGAGCACAGGCGCCCTGAGCTCCCCAAGCCTGTGAGACCTTTGACCTGACCTTCCTACCCCCCCACCCCCATTCATCAGTGAATCTGGAGGAGCCTCTGGTCATGGTCATTGCTCCCACCTCTTCCTCTGGGCTGTGGGGGGGGGGGCTGATGCTTTGGAGGATGAACTACCTAAATGGAGGGCCCCTCTCTCCTGAGACCGCCTCCCTCTTCTACAGCCGGAAGGGGGCCGGCAAGGGCCGAGTCGGAGGCCGCTGGAAGTGAGGATGCCGGGACTGTGGCCTTCCTCGGAGGCCCTTGGGGTGTTTGTTCCATCTGTAACTTGAAATAAACACTCCCTCAGACACCAGCTGAGTTCTCTGATGTTACTGTTGTGATTTGCAGCCAGCCCCTCTTAGTAAACTGAGTCAGCACCAATTGGCTATTGCTGGGGGGGGCATCAAGTCATTAAAATAAGTCAAGTTGGCCAGGGGCGGTGGCTCACGTCTGTCATCCTAGCACTCTGGGAGGATTGCTTGAGCCCAGGAGTTCGAGACCAGCCTGGGCAACACAGTGAGACCTTGTCTCTACAAAAAGATAAAAAATTAGCCAGGTGTGGTGGTGCGTACCTAGCTACTTGGGAGACTGAGGCAGGAGGATCATCTGAACCCAGGAGGTCGAGGCTATGGTGAGCCGTGATTGTGCCACTGCACTCTAGTCTGGCAGCCGAATGAGACCAAGAAAGAGAGGGGGAGGGAGGAAGGGGGAAGGGAGG
>NW_007252250.1:136033-139545 GCF_000164805.1 Carlito syrichta | reverse complement strand
GGACAACTACACTCACCCAGGCTGGGCAACAGAGGACCCCAACTCAGTAAAAAAAAAGAATCAGCCAGGTACTGTGGAAAACACCTGTCATTCCAGCACTTCGGAAAACACCTGTCATTCCAGCACTTCGGGAGGCCAAGGTTGAGAGGATTGCCTGAGCCCAGGGGTTGGAGACCAACCTGGGCAACATGGTGAAACCTTGTGTTTACAATAAGTCAAAAAATTAGCCGGGCGTGGTGGTGGATGCCTGTGGTTCCAGCTACTTGGAAGGCTGAGGGGGAAGGCTCACCTGAGCACATAGAGGCTGTGGTGGTAGTGAGCATGGTGCCACTGCACTCCAGCCTGGGCGACAGAGTGAGACTCCGACTCAAAACCAAACAAAAACAATGGTTTTGGTGGATTAGAGGTTTGTTTTCTCACTTGCCTGTATCTTAAATTTTAAATTAATTTTCAATTTTATTTTATAGAGATGGGGTCTCACTATGTTGCCCAGGCTGGTCTTGAACACCTAGTCTCTAGCCGTCCTCCCACCTTGGCCTCCCAAAGTGCAGGGATGACAGGCATGTGCCGCCGCACCCAGTCTGTTTTCTTTCTTTTTTTTGTTTTTGAGTTGGAGTCTCACTCTGTCGCCCAGACTGGAGTGCAGTGGCCGCTCCCGGCCACCGCAGCCTCGACCTGCTGGGCTCCAGCGATCCTTCCGCCTCAGCCTTCCGAGTAGCTGGAACTACAGGCGCGCGCCACCACGCCCGGCTCATTTTTTGATTTATTGTAGAGATGAGGTCTTACCAAGTTGCCCAGGTGGGTCTCGAACCCACGGGCTCAGGCAATCCACTCACCTCAGCCTCTCAAAGAGCGGGATTGCAGGCTGAGCCACTGAGTCCGCTAATTATTTTATTTTATAGAGATGGGGTCTCACTATGTTGCCCAGGCTGGTCTTGAACACCTAGTCTCTAGCCGTCCTCCCACCTTGGCCTCCCAAAGTGCAGGGATGACAGGCATGTGCCGCCGCACCCAGTCTGTTTTCTTTCTTTTTTTTGTTTTTGAGTTGGAGTCTCACTCTGTCGCCCAGACTGGAGTGCAGTGGCCGCTCCCGGCCACCGCAGCCTCGACCTGCTGGGCTCCAGCGATCCTTCCGCCTCAGCCTTCCGAGTAGCTGGAACTACAGGCGCGCGCCACCACGCCCGGCTCATTTTTTGATTTATTGTAGAGATGAGGTCTTACCAAGTTGCCCAGGTGGGTCTCGAACCCACGGGCTCAGGCAATCCACTCACCTCAGCCTCTCAAAGAGCGGGATTGCAGGCTGAGCCACTGAGTCCGCTAATTATTTTATTTTATAGAGATGGGGTCTCACTATGTTGCCCAGGCTGGTCTTGAACACCTAGTCTCTAGCCGTCCTCCCACCTTGGCCTCCCAAAGTGCAGGGATGACAGGCATGTGCCGCCGCACCCAGTCTGTTTTCTTTCTTTTTTTTGTTTTTGAGTTGGAGTCTCACTCTGTCGCCCAGACTGGAGTGCAGTGGCCGCTCCCGGCCACCGCAGCCTCGACCTGCTGGGCTCCAGCGATCCTTCCGCCTCAGCCTTCCGAGTAGCTGGAACTACAGGCGCGCGCCACCACGCCCGGCTCATTTTTTGATTTATTGTAGAGATGAGGTCTTACCAAGTTGCCCAGGTGGGTCTCGAACCCACGGGCTCAGGCAATCCACTCACCTCAGCCTCTCAAAGCGCAGGATTACAGGCTGAGCCACTGAGCCTGGCTCAGTCTGTTTTCTCACATGAACCTGAATAGAGTGGTAGGCAGGTCCAAACCGAGAACTGGGGTGTCTCCTGCCTCTTGCTCTGTTTGCACCTACAAGGTCACGTCCTGAGCACAGTGTGAGTGCTGGAACTCCAGCCATCACATCCACTGTCCAGAAAGGGAGACAGCAGAAGGAGAGACAACCAGAAATGTGCACAACCCCCCTCCCTGCTGAATCAGTTCCTTGATGATGCCATGCTGGAAGCCACATGCCACAGTGTTCATGTCCATCTCCTTGGCTTCCTGTCACTGCAGGGAGATTGGGCTCACAACTTGCCCTTTAGTCGCTGTCTGCTGGGCACTTCGCCCTCCCGAGTAAGATCACGGCTCTGTTCCGGGGACGAGACAGTAGTTTCGGGCAGGCAATTAGTCTCTGACCCTGTGCACCCCTTTTGTCACCCAACACATGCAGCCGGATCCTATATGTGGGGCATTCACACTCAGTCCCCAAGGACAGAAGCCCAGGTTCATGGGGGAAAGACCAGATCGGGCAGTCAGGCTTGGGGGGTGTCTCTGGGTGGTTTAGCCTCATATAAACACAAAGGCAGGTTCTGCTGGGTGCGGTGGCTGAGGCGGAGGCAAGAGGGTCACTTGAGCCCAGGGGTTCAAGACCATCCTGGGTAACTTGGCAAGACCTCATCTCTGCAATAAATTTTTAAAAAGATTAGCCAGGTGTGCACACCTGTGGTTCCAACTACTTGAGAGGTTGAGGCGGAAGGATCGCCTGAACCCAGCAGGTGGGGGCTGCAGTGGCTGTGAGTGTGACTCCAAAAAAAAAAAAAAGCAATTTCTGTCTCCCTAAATCCACAAGGGTGGAGAAGTAATAGGGAAAAAGTAGTAGTAATAATAATAATAGCAACAACAACAAAAATAATAATAAGCATCTACCATATGGCAAAGGGGAGAAAGGGAAGCCCAGGACAGCAGGGAGGATGTGTCCACAAAACTGGCCAAGTGCAGATACTCACGTCTGTAATTCCAGCACCTTGGGAGGCTGAGGCGGGAGGATCACTTGAGGATTGACGTGCAAGACCAGCCTGGACAACACAGCAAGACCCTGTCTACACAAAAGGTAGCCGGGCATGGTGGTGTATGCCCGTAGTTCCAGCACCTTGGAAGACTGAGGCGGAAGGATCGCCTGAGCCCAGCTGGTCGAGGCTGCAGTGGCTGTGAGCTTGCCCCTGCACTCCAACCTGGGTGACAGAGCGAGACTCCTACTCAAAAAACAAACAAAAACAAAAAACAACAACAGCAAAAACAAAGCTGGAAGATCTGGTTCCACACACTGGGATAAAATCTCTCTCACCACTGTGGCCCTGACACTGCATTTGTGGGAGGGCTTCTTTCCATGTTCGTGTCTGCAGACGACATTTGGGAGAAGGCCATTCTTGGGAAAATTAGCAGTTTCAAACCTCCTTCCTGTTGGTGTGGGTTTGGGGACTTGGGATATTTTGGTGTGTCAATAGTCACAGGCAGGTCAGCCACGGGGTGTCTTCCACAATATAATTCCCTTAAATTTAAAAGGTTCCTCTGTGCAAATACCTCTACTAAGGAGAGTCTTAAAATAACCACAATCAGCTGGCATGATGGCTCACGCCTGTCATTCCAACACTTGGGGAATCTGAGGCTGGAGGATCACTTGAGCCCAGGAGTTTGAGACCAGCCTGGAGACCTCAACGCCACAAAAAAAAAAAATCAAAAAGAGCCGGGCTCGGTGG
>NW_007252250.1:134608-135522 GCF_000164805.1 Carlito syrichta | reverse complement strand
CACTGCACTCCAGTCTGGGTGACAGAGTGAGACTCCAACTCAAAAACAAACAAAAAAAATAAAAAAGTTAGCTGGGTGTGGTGACACCTATAGTCCTAACTACTCAGGAGGCTGAGGTGGAAGGATCACCTGAACCCGGGAGGTCAGGGCTGCCGTGAGCTGTGATCACGCCACTCCCTTCAGTCTGGACAACACAGTGAGACCCTGCCTCCAAAACAAACAAACAAACAAAAACCCAGCAATCAGAAAAATCTCCTAATAGTCTCGCCACAGTCTCCAGATGGGGGAGTTAACCTGATACTTTTGTGGCCTCTCTTGCTTCACCCCCTCATCTGAGCCATCTTTATGAAGCAACAAGTGTCTGTTTCTCTTCTGTTACAGGGAGGAGGGAACATTTTCTTCTAATCTTTCTGAGGGTATTTTGCCATCTGTGAGGAGGGTGCAACAGCTTCAAGGTTAAGCAAAGAAATTCCTCCGTGAACACGGCAGGACTCAGCCTTGAAATAAAACCTTCACAGTGGAAAGTAACGGAGCAAAGGAGTATTTTCCCAAGTGGACCATGAAGATGCGTGTAGACAGTCAACATTGTGTATGTATTAGATACCTTATGTATACCATCTCAACAACTCCAGGAGGCAGAGACAGAGACTAGCCCTAGGTCACTGAGCAAGGAAGGTCGCTGGGACAAGACTCAATCCAAGGACCGTCAAATCCAGACCTGGAATTCTTTTTTTTTTTTAAATCAAGGTCTCCTTCTGTCACCCAGACTGGAATGTATTGGCGTGATTTCCGCTCACACAACCTTGATCTACTGGGCAAAAGTGATCTTTCAAGCCGGGCTTGGTGGCTCAGCCTGTAATCCCGCGCCTTTGGGAGGCTGAGGTGAGTGGATTGCCTGAGCCGGCGGGTTGGAG
>NW_007252250.1:131867-134028 GCF_000164805.1 Carlito syrichta | reverse complement strand
CCAAGTTGCTCAGGCGGGTCTCGAACCCGTGGGCTCAGGCAATCCACTCACCTTGGCCTCCCAAAGCATGGGATTACAGGCTGAGCCACTGAGTCCAGCTAAAATATTTTATTGTTATTATTTTCAAAACATTTTATTTATTTGCTTGTTTATTTATTGATTGGTTGATCAGGAATCTCACTCTGTCACTCAGGCTGGAGTGCAGTGGCACACTCATGGCCACTGCAGCTTCAACCTGCTGGACTCAGGCAATCCTTCCGCCTCAGCCTTCTGAGTAGCTGGAACCATAGATGTGTGCCACGATGCCTGGCTAATTTTTTGATTTATCTTAGAGACAATGTCTTGTCACATTATCCAGGCTGGTCTTGAACCCCTGGACTCAGGCAATTCTCTCACCTCTGCCTCCCAAAGTGCTGAAATGACAGGCGTGAGCCTCCGTGCCTGGCCTAAAATATTTTAAATAGAAGTAAAAGTCTAACGATAGCAGTCACCGTGAAGATTGCTAATAAAGCTTATGGTGAGAGTCTCTTCCACAGCCACTGGGTGGGTTGAGCAGAATGCCCAAACTGTGTTTCTCACAAATAAACAATCACAGGCAGGAACATGCCCAGAGGAACTCACTTCTTGCCTCCCATGGGGAAGGAGGTGGGTGTGCTTGTGTGTGGATGGCGTGGGGTTCAGGGACCCCACGTAAAAGCCGTGGAGACTCCCCCTTTTATGGGAGCAGGCCTCATGGGCTGTGGAGTTTATGTCTCCCACAAAGCCAAGGACTTCAGAGTGGGCTACTTCAGTGCCCCTTGGGAAGAGGTCTGAGCCTCTGTCTTTATGTGTGCGTGTTTTTGTGTTCTTACTTATTTTTGAGTCGGGGTCTGACGCTGTCACCCAGGCTGGAGTGCAGTGGCACGATCGCAGATCACCGCGGCCTCGACCTCCTGGGCTCAGAAGAACCTCCTGCCTCAGCCTCCCCAGTAGCTGAGACTACAGGCAGCGCCGCCACATCCGGCTGATTTTTAAAAAATTTTTTGTGGAGATGAGGTCTCGCTATGTTGCCCAAGCTGGTCTCAAACTCCTGGTTTCCAGCGATCCTCCCACCTTGGCCCCCCCAAGTGTTGGAATTACAGGCGTGCGCCACCGCGCCTGGCCAATGTGCGGCTTATATGGGTCTCTGTCCCTGTCTCAAAGTGCCTGTCCCCCTTCCCAATTTGGATTTAGGAGCAGGACCCTTAAGGTGATTAAGGCGTGCTTATGGCTGGCCGCTAATATAGGGTGATTGCCTTCCATCGACGGGAGACTACAAATCCCATCATGCCTTGCGAGGGTGCCAGGGCCTGGACTACATTTCCCAGCGGGACCCACGGCCCTGGGTGGGCGCAGTAGGGAGGGCCGGGGAAGGCACTGGGGGCTCTGTCATTGTGTTCCCGTCCCCTGGGTTCCTTCACCCGGTGTGATTCAAGGATTTCTGTTTAGCGACCTTGGACTCCTCCGGCTCTTGAGGCCGCAGTGCCTTGGGGCCTGCCTTGGATCAGCTGTTCTGCTGGGGGCGTGGCCCCACGGACTCCATTTCCCAGCGTGCCCTAGGCTCTTCGGTTGTTGCCATGACCTTTACCCAACAAGCTTTATTTCCCAGCATGTCCTGGGCGGTCACCCAGGAAGACTGGGAAGGAATGGTCTTGAAGGACTTCAGGGCTGCGGACTCCATTTCCCATGATGCCTTGGTGTTTCCCACGCCCTAGGGAATTTGTCCGTCCATCCATTCATTCATTCAAAAAATATTTGCGCCCGCGCGTACCCTTCTGGTTCAGTTCTAGGTACACGGAAGATAGAAATCCCTGCCCTCATGGAACTTATATCTCGTCGGAGACGGCAGGAAAAAAACCTCAAATATATCGTATGTGGGACGCTGACAAGGTGTCCGGGAACATTCACTCTATAGCTTTTGGGCTACCCCTGCTTGTCCAGCGCATTTCCCAACTGGCCCTGGGGGGACTTACTCTTCGTCCCTTTTCCACTGCGCACTCCATTTCCCAGAGTTCCGCGGCGCACGCCCTTCCCCAAGCGATTTCCGTTTGATTCCTCGGGGCCCAGCAATCCGGAGAGGGGCCCGCAGCCATTTCCGCTGGCGGACTCCATTTCCCAGAGTTCCAGCCCCCCCCCCCCCCCG